>NC_133125.1:204127560-204385060 GCF_048418815.1 Hemitrygon akajei
CCACCCGGGATTTCACTGCATTCCCCCCCCCCCCATCACCGATCACATCACCTTCCACCACCCGGGATTTCACTGCATTCCCCCCCCCCATCACCGATCACATCACCTTCCACCACCCGGGATTTCACTGCATTCCCCCCCCCCCCCATCACCGATCACATCACCTTCCACCACCCGGGATTTCACTGCATTCCCCCCCCCATCACCGATCACATCACCTTCCACCACCCGGGATTTCACTGCATTCCCCCCCCCCCCATCACCGATCACATCACCTTCCACCACCCGGGATTTCACTGCATTCCCCCCCCCCCCCATCACCGATCACATCACCTTCCACCACCCGGGATTTCACTGCATTCCCCCCCCCCCCCATCACCGATCACATCACCTTCCACCACCCGGGATTTCACTGCATTCCCCCCCCCCATCACCGATCACATCACCTTCCACCACCCGGGATTTCACTGCATTCCCCCCCCCCCCATCACCGATCACATCACCTTCCACCACCCGGGATTTCACTGCATTCCCCCCCCCCCATCACCGATCACATCACCTTCCACCACCCGGGATTTCACTGCATTCCCCCCCCATCACCGATCACATCACCTTCCACCACCCGGGATTTCACTGCATTCCCCCCCACCCCCATCACCGATCACATCACCTTCCACCACCCGGGATTTCACTGCATTCCCCCCCCCCCCATCACCGATCACATCACCTTCCACCACCCGGGATTTCACTGCATTCCCCCCCCCCCATCACCGATCACATCACCTTCCACCACCCGGGATTTCACTGCATTCCCCCCCCCCCCCATCACCGATCACATCACCTTCCACCACCCGGGATTTCACTGCATTCCCCCCCCCCCCATCACCGATCACATCACCTTCCACCACCCGGGATTTCACTGCATTCCCCCCCCCCCATCACCGATCACATCACCTTCCACCACCCGGGATTTCACTGCATTCCCCCCCCCCCCCATCACCGATCACATCACCTTCCACCACCCGGGATTTCACTGCATTCCCCCCCCATCACCGATCACATCACCTTCCACCACCCGGGATTTCACTGCATTCCCCCCCCCCCCCATCACCGATCACATCACCTTCCACCACCCGGGATTTCACTGCATTCCCCCCCCCCCCATCACCGATCACATCACCTTCCACCACCCGGGATTTCACTGCATTCCCCCCACCCCCATCACCGATCACATCACCTTCCACCACCCGGGATTTCACTGCATTCCCCCCCATCACCGATCACATCACCTTCCACCACCCGGGATTTCACTGCATTCCCCCCCCCCCCATCACCGATCACATCACCTTCCACCACCCGGGATTTCACTGCATTCCCCCCCCCCCATCACCGATCACATCACCTTCCACCACCCGGGATTTCACTGCATTCCCCCCACCCCCCATCACCGATCACATCACCTTCCACCACCCGGGATTTCACTGCATTCCCCCCCATCACCGATCACGTCACCTTCCACCACCCGGGATTTCACTGCATTCCCCCCCCCCCATCACCGATCACATCACCTTCCACCACCCGGGATTTCACTGCATTCCCCCCCCCCCCCATCACCGATCACATCACCTTCCACCACCCGGGATTTCACTGCATTCCCCCCCCCCCATCACCGATCACATCACCTTCCACCACCCGGGATTTCACTGCATTCCCCCCCATCACCGATCACATCACCTTCCACCACCCGGGATTTCACTGCATTCCCCCCCCCCCCATCACCGATCACATCACCTTCCACCACCCGGGATTTCACTGCATTCCCCCCCCCCCATCACCGATCACATCACCTTCCACCACCCGGGATTTCACTGCATTCCCCCCCCCCCCCATCACCGATCACATCACCTTCCACCACCCGGGATTTCACTGCATTCCCCCCATCACCGATCACATCACCTTCCACCACCCGGGATTTCACTGCATTCCCCCCCCCCCCCCCATCACCGATCACATCACCTTCCACCACCCGGGATTTCACTGCATTCCCCCCCATCACCGATCACATCACCTTCCACCACCCGGGATTTCACTGCATTCCCCCCCCCCCCCCCATCACCGATCACATCACCTTCCACCACCCGGGATTTCACTGCATTCCCCCCCCCCCCATCACCGATCACATCACCTTCCACCACCCGGGATTTCACTGCATTCCCCCCCATCACCGATCACATCACCTTCCACCACCCGGGATTTCACTGCATTCCCCCCCCCCCATCACCGATCACATCACCTTCCACCACCCGGGATTTCACTGCATTCCCCCCCCCCCATCACCGATCACATCACCTTCCACCACCCGGGATTTCACTGCATTCCCCCCATCACCGATCACATCACCTTCCACCACCCGGGATTTCACTGCATTCCCCCCCCATCACCGATCACATCACCTTCCACCACCCGGGATTTCACTGCATTCCCCCCCATCACCGATCACATCACCTTCCACCACCCGGGATTTCACTGCATTCCCCCCCCCCCCCCATCACCGATCACATCACCTTCCACCACCCGGGATTTCACTGCATTCCCCCCATCACCGATCACATCACCTTCCACCACCCGGGATTTCACTGCATTCCCCCCATTCCCCATCACCGATCACATCACCTTCCACCACCCGGGATTTCACTGCATTCCCCCCCCCCCCCATCACCGATCACATCACCTTCCACCACCCGGGATTTCACTGCATTCCCCCCCCCCCATCACCGATCACATCACCTTCCACCACCCGGGATTTCACTGCATTCCCCCCTCCCCCCCCCCATTACTGATCACATCACCTTCCACCACCCGGGATTTCACTGCATTCCCCCCATCACCGATCACATCACCTTCCACCACCCTGGCTGCAGTGCCCACCAGTTTAAGGATGGCCACTGGAGAGAGCTGATCAGGTATTGTGGAGCTAAAGTCAACCAGCTGGAAGGGCTGAAGTTGTCAACCAGCAGCTGTGGTGCTTCACATCGGCGGCTGAAAGTCTGCACTGGGATCATCACAGGACAGCCCGTAGCAACCTGCCAACGTTCATGATGAACGGGCAACAGCTGATGACATAGTGTGCAAAGGAAACTGTTAGTGATCCGTGGAGAGCAAGGGCATGTGTTAATAATCTGGTATTGTCAGGGATCACCTGCTAACTACACAATAGTGTGATGAGTTAATAGAATAGATGACGAGTTAATAGATTTAACTGATGACCTCTATTGATTGTCAACTGTTGAATGTGTAATTATGATAGGGATGAATCATTCATGATACAACCGAGCCTTAATCTTTTGATATCATTGATTATTTTCATTGGACAAAGGAGCAGAATTAGGCAATTCGGCCCATAGAGTCTGCTGCACCATTCCATCATGACTGATTGATTATCTCTCTCAATCCCATCCTCCTAACTTCCCTCCGTAATCTTTGATGCCTTGACTAATTAAGAACCTATCAACTTCCCCTTTAAATATACCTAATGACCTGGCCACCACTGCAGACTATAAGACCATAAGGCAGGAGATTGGAACTGAGAGGATGATTGGATCAGCCATGATGAAATGGCGGAGCAGACTCGATGGGTTCCTATATCGTATATGGTCTTATAGTCGTAAAACCGTAAGAGCTAGGAGCAAAATTAGTCCATTCAGCCCATCGCATTTGCTTTACCATTTACTCATGATTGATTTACTTGTCCTCTCTTACCCCTCATCTCAAAAGCTTATCAACCTCCACTTTAAATATACCAAATGACGAAGCCTTCATAGCCATCTGCAGCAATGAAGCCCTCTCTCATGTCTACTCTAAAGGTGACCCGTCCGTCATGGGTAAAGTCCATCCCACCATTGAGCTCATCAACATGGAGCACTGTTGGAGGAAAGTAGCATCGATCATCAAGGACTCCCACCACCCAGAGCATGCCCTCTTCTCACTGCTGCCATCAGGACGGTGGTACCGGAGCCTCAGGTCCCACACCAGCAGGTTCAGCAGCAGTTATTATCCCTCAACCATCAGGCTCTTGAATCAATGGGGTAACTTCACTCAGTTTCACTCACTCCATCACTAAAATTTCTCACTTTCATGGACTCTTCATCTCATATTATTGCTTATTTACTTATGATCAATATTATCTTTTTTAGTCCTGTATTTGCACAGTCTGTTGTCTTTTGCACATGGATTGCTTGTCTGTCCCATTGGGAACAGTCTTTCATTGATTCTGTTGTGTTTCTTGGATTTACGGAGTTTGTCCGCAAGAAAATGAATCTCAGGTTCTGTATATTTGTACTTTGGATTTTGAGCATTTGCAGTAGAACAAGGAAATATAATAGAACCAATGGAAAACTGTACACAAATAAATACTGACAAAGAACCAAACTGCAAAAGATGACGAACTGTGCAAATACATAAATAATAATAAAAAAAATAAGTAAATAAATAAATAAATCTGAGCAGTGAGTTGTTATGTCCTTGAAAGTGAGTCTGTAGGTTATGGAGCCAGTTCAGTGTTGAGGTGAGTGAAGTTCTGCACGCTGGTTCAGGAATCTGAATGTTGAAAGGTATTGACTGTCCCCGAATCTGGCGGTGTGGGTCCTGAGGATCCTGTACCTCAATCCTGATGGCAGCAGTGAGAAGAGAGCATGGCCTGGATGGTGGGGTGTTTTGAGAGACAGTGGTTTCTCTCCACACAGCAGTGGGAGAGCTTCCCACCCAAGCTTTCCCTTGCTGGATTTGAGCCCTTGATCTTCTGACTCAGAGCTACGAGCTACCCACTGAGCCACAGCTGACACTACCGACGTGTACCACGTGCAGTCAGCTTCTTCATCTCTCTCTCTCTCTCTCTCTCTCTCACACACACACACACACACACACACACACAACTAGACGTATACCCACAGACACGTATGCTCATAGACATGCGTGCACACACAGACATACACACTCACATCCAGACACACACACACACACACACACACACACACACACACACACACACACACACAGACATATACCCACAGACACGTGTGCTCATAGACACGCGTGCACACACACAGACTTAGACATACACACTCACATCCAGACACACATACACAAACACGCAGACAGATAATCAGACACATACACACACACACACACACACACACACAGACTTAGACACACACACTCACAACCAGACATATACACACAGAGATGCGCACACACAGATAGGGACACACACACACTCACAACCAGACGCGCGCGCACACACACACACACACACACACACACACACACACACACACACACACACACACACACACACACACACACACACCTAGACATATACCCACAGACATGTGTGCTCATAGACATGTGTGCACACACAGACAGACATACACACTCACATCCAGACACACATACACAAACACGCAGACAGATAATCAGACACATACACACACACACACACAGACTTAGACACACACACTCACAACCAGACAGACAACCAGACATATACACACAGAGATGTGCACACACAGATAGGGACACACACACACACACACTCACAACCAGACGCGCGCGCACACACACACGCATACTCACTCACACTCACAAACATACAGACACAAACACGCACACATGCTCATCAGATACAAATGACTGAAGCCCATGTTATAATTAAAATCTGAAGAGCGACAGGGGTTTTTGCAGCCACCTGTCTGTGCTGAATGCCTCTCAAAGGAGAAGGAGCTCATGGTGAGGCTGGAACACAAATGATACGCTGGCCCCTTCTGTGAGAGGAGAGGAGAGGAGAGGAGGGCAGGCATGAACATATCTTGCTGCGTACCTGCAGCATCACAGTGAGACCCCACCTGCAGTGTTGTACATGGTTTTATTTAGCCCGTTTATTTATTTCGGGATACCAGCAGCAACAGCCCCTCCTGGCCTAACAACCCCACACCACCCAATTACACCATGTGACCAATTAACCTACTGAGGGCAGCCCATGAGTGTCACCTCTTCCAGTGCTCACAACTACCGTAGATTCCGGATTTTAAGCCGCTACTTTTTTCCCACATTTTGAACAGCTTTGAACTTTGCGGCCTATAATCCAGAGCGGCTAATACATGGTTTTTTTTCATGCCGCCTCGTAAACATTTTTCCTCATAACAGTAGACCAATAAAATTGATGAGTAGTTCACAGAGGTCCAATGAAATTGTACGATAAATCAAGCGCACTTTCACAATTAAATTATTGTAAATCAGTCATTTGTACTCACCCTCATCAACATGGAAAACACTCGAAGCATTGTGCTGCCTTATGGCAGTTACTTAGTTTATAATATTTTCGCTTAGTAATTCATTTTCTAGTTAAAGTTAGAAGAGTTTTAACTATATTTGTTTTCTGTACTACATCGCGGGATGCTATGACGTCACACCCGGTTTCGCGGTGTCTTGTGGGAAAATGCCGGTTTGCGATGAAACGGGACGGAGGGAGGGAGCGCATTACGCGAGCGGCTTTGGATCTGAGCGAACGCTGCTTTTAAGTTAAAGGTGATCAATAACTTTTCCTGGTAGGCTGCAATATATATATTTTTTACCAGTCGTTAGGAGATATTGGAATGTTGTTCAGTAAAGAAGTATACGCAACGTATATTTAAAAGTAGCCGCGTACGGACACGGTTCGAAAAAAAGCATTTGCAATATGTATTTGTTTTTGTTACCATATGGATTTAATTAAAAGTTAAAAAAATCCTCACGTGTAATATCTTTCTGTGTAAATATCTCATATTACAACGTGGGACACCTGCGGCCGAAAATCCGGTGCGGTCTAAAATCCGGTGCGGCCTTTACAATTAAAAAATTGATTTTATTTCTAAAATTAGAGCCAGCGGCTTTTAATCAGGTGCGCTCTGTAGTCCGGAATCTACGGTAACCAGTGTATCCGTGTAACTTGAGAGGAAATCCCTCCGTCTCAGGGAGAACATACAGAATCCTTACTGAAAGTAGCAGGAATTGACCCCAGCTCACTGGCACTGTAACAGCGTAATGCTAACCACCATGCTACTGTGCCACCCATTTTGCTGCTAAATTTAAAGGTTTACTGCCATTGGCAGAGTGCAACTAAGAGCCACCTGTGTAGGTATTGTTTTTTTGTTATCAAAAAGGTTGTTTTGAGATAAAAAAAAACCCAAGATCCACTACTGGTATTTCACTGAAGACATTCATTGAGATACTATAGATAGAGTGTAGAGGGGATCTACAAGGATAATGCCTGGATTGGGGAGCATGCCTTATAAGGATAGATAGATAGATACTTTATTCATCCCCATGGGGAAATTCAACTTTTTTTCCAATGTCCCATACACTTGTTGTAGCAAAACTAATTACATACAATACTTAACTCAGTAAAAAAATATGATATGCATCTAAATCACTATCTCAAAAAGCATTAATAATAGCTTTTAAAAAGTTCTTAAGTCCTGGCGGTTGAATTGTAAAGCCTAATGGCATTGGGGAGTATTGACCTCTTCATCCTGTCTGAGGAGCATTGCATCGATAGTAACCTGTCACTGAAACTGCTTCTCTGTCTCTGGATGGTGCTATGTAGAGGATGTTCAGAGTTTTCCATAATTGTGTGCATTTGGCCTTTTCTTCTTGGAGCGACAGAGGATGAGACGTAACCTGATTAGAGATGTACAAGATGATGAGAGGCATTGATTGTGTGGATAGTCAGAGGCTTTTTCCCAGGGCTGAAATGGCTAACACGAGTGAGCATAGTTTTAAGGTGCTTGAAAGTAGGTACAAGGGGGATGTCAGGGGTAAGTTTTTCACACAGAGACTGGTGGGGCGTGGAATGCACTGCCAGTGACAGTGGTGGAGGTGGATTTTAAGAGACCCTTAGGTGCATGGAGCTTAGAAAAGTGGAGAGCTATGCGATAGGGAAGTTCTAGGCAGCTTCTGGAGTTGGTTACATGGTCAGCACAACATTGTGGGCCGAAGGGCCTGTAATGTGCTGTAGATTTCTGTGTTTCTGTGACAGTCCAGGCCTGCTTTCTCGAGAGCTTATAGAGAGACAACCTATATAATTATAGAGTCAAACAGGCCCCTTTGGTCCAGACAATCCCATCTGCCCACTCTTGGCCACAAGATATAGGAGCAGAATTAGGAAATTTGGCTCATTGAGAAAGCTCCATCAGGTCTGATTTACTTTCCCTCTCAAACCCACTGTCCTGGCTTCTCTCTGTAACCCTTGACGTCCTTACTAATTAAGTGCCTATCAACCTCCGCTTTAAATATACTCCCGTGGCAATGAATTCCACAGATTCGCCTCCCTCTGCCTAGATAAATTCCTCCTCATCTCTGTTCTCAGTGATGTCCTTCTCATCTGAAACTGTGCCCTTGGGTTCTAGACTCCCCCACTGTAGAAAACATCCTCCCCACATCCAGGTCTTTCAATATTCAATAGGTAGCAATGAGATCCTCGCTCATTCTAAACTTCAGTGAGTACAGCCCCAGAGAATTCAGAACCTCTTCTATCGACGTTACTTATCCAGAGGGCATTCAAGTGTCGCTAACGTGCCCGGCTCAACCACTGTTTCTGACAGCTCATTCCAAATATGCACCAGCTCTTGTGTGAAGAAGCTGCCCCTGATCTCCCTTTAATCTCTCACCTCTGTTCTTAACCCTATTGCCTCCCTGGGAAAAAGACCATGTGCTTTCACCCTGTTCATTGTATACCTCTTCAGGATTTATGAGCATTTGGAGAGACATAATCCAATGGTCAGCATGGCTTTGTCAAGGGCCTGCAATCTCCTGCCTCCCAGGAATTCCAGGGTCTATAAAACCTCCCCTTGTAATTCAGGCCCTCAAGTCCTGGCAACATCCCGACATGTCCTTCGAAAGATTCAGAAGATTCCAAGGTTCAAAGTACATTTATTATCAAAGTATGTGTGAAGTAAACAACCCTGAGATTTGTCTTCCCACTGACAGCCACGAAACAAAGAAATACTGTGGAATCCATTCAAAGAAAAATACCAAACATCCGACACACAAGATAAAGGAACAAATCAGGCACAATGCTGGAGGACCTCAGCAGGTCGGACAGCGTCTATGGAAAAGAGGACAGTCAACACTTTGGGCCGAGACCCTTCATCAGGACCCTGTATAATGTTCATGAAGATCAGATCAGGTATCGGGGTGGTGTCCGCTGATGTCAGGATACCAGTGCAGGGACCAGCGTCTGGACAAGTGCCACAAACAGGGGTCGCTCTTGGTGCAGTGGGTGACCATGCCACGTTATGTGCCCTTCACTCTCCATGAAGTGTTGCAGTATGCCGTCCTGGCCATTGGATCAGGCTGTCGATATCATCTGCCCAGTCCACTGGAGCTGACTTGCATGCTGGGACAGGAACGTTCCTACCTCACCAGGGTATCAGCCCACTGGCTACCCTCCTGTCGAAGCGGTGTACCGGGGTGTGGCCACTGTCACATGCAAGCAGCTACTTGGAGCCACAGATGAGAGCTGCCCAGAATGGACATGACAAGCCCCTCACCATAGATGCTACCCCTCATGGACACCCCATTCACCCTGTATTGGGGTAGAACAGCTACGTAGAATCTGCCGTGCAAGTAAACGATAAGGTAGAAGATCAAAGCAAGGCAGATTATGAGATCAAGATCACATCTTATTGTGCTAGGGAACCATTCGATAGTCTTATAACTGTGGGATAGAGGTTGTTCCTGTGACTGTTGGTATTTGCTTTCAGGCATTTGTACCAGGGAATCAGAGGTGCCAGTGTCTGCAGCTATAAATTCCTCAGTATTTTCAGTTCAGAGGATCTGTCCTGAGACCAGCATGTAAGTGTCATTATGAATAAAGCTTAGCAGTGTCTTAGCAGGATTTATGAGCATTTCGAGAGACTTAATCTGATTCAGGATAGTCAGCATGGCTTTGTCAAGGGCAGGTGAACCTGATGTAACAGAACACATCCATGAAAGTGGAGCAGTGGATGTAGCGTATATGGATTTCAGTAAGGATTTTGATAAGGTTCCCCATGCAAGCTCATTCAGAAGGTAAGGAGGCATGGGATCCAAGGAGAACTTGCTTTGTGGATCCAGAATTGGCTTGCCCACAGAACGCAAGGGGTGGTTGTAAATGGTTCATATTCTCCATGGAGGTTAGTGACCAATGCTGTTCCACAGGGGTCTATTCTGGAATCCTTCCTCTTTGTGATCTTTATAAATGATCTGGATGAAGAAGTGGAAGGGTGGGTTAGTAAGTTTGCTGAAGATGCAAAAGTTGGGGGTGTTGTGGATAGTCTGGAGGTTTGTCAGTTTACAGCACATCGGTAGGATGCAGAACTGAGCTGAGAAATGGCAGATGGAGTTCAGCCCAAATAGGTGTGAAGTGATTCATTTTGGAAGGTCAAATTTGAAGACAGAATATAGTATTAATGGTAAGTCTCTTGACAGTGTGGAAGATCAGAGAGACCATGTCCATTGAACACTCAAAGCTGCTGCGCAGGTTGACAGGGTTGTTAAGAAGGCGTATGGTGTGTTGGCCTTCATCAACTTTGGGATTGAGTTCAAGAGCTGTGAGGTAATGTTACAGCTACACAAGACCTTCGTCAGATCCCACATGGAGTACTGTGTTCAGCTCTGGTCACCTCACTACGGGAAGGATGTGGATGCTATAGAGCGAGGGAAGAGGAGATTTACAAGGATACTGCCTGGATTAGAGAGCATGCCTTATGAGAATAGTTTGAATGAATTTAGCCTTTTCTCCTTGGAGTGATGGAGAGAGCAGTTTCTTGAATAAGTTTCATGGTCAGTTCAACATTGTGACTGAAGGGCCTGTAATGTGCTGTACATTTCTATGTTCTATGTTCCATGTCTCCACTTCCTTAGAAGTTTGTGAAGGTTTAGCATGACATGTAAAACTTTGACAGGCAGTTTGAATGGGGCACGACTGCGCAAGCGCAATAAGTTCGGCCTGTGAGAACAGCGGGAGAGTTTAAAAAGCGAGCAGATTAATGGAGTGGGCATCGTAGGAGTGGGTGACGGAGTAGAGGGAGACAGAGTAGGAAGGCTTTGGCTCGAGAGGCTTTGGCGAGCAGAGGCTGAGGATGAGTTTGCTCCCAGTGAGGAAAGGCTGGGTAAGCTCCTTTAGTAACTCTAATTAGCTTAGGAGTAGGTAATGGAGACAGCAGTTAGGACAGTTGAGTGCTCCGTTTGCAGTATGTGGGAAGTCAGGGCGAGCACAGCTGTCCCTGATGACTACACCTGCAAAAGGTGCATCCAGCTGCAGCTCCGGACAAACCAAGTTAGGGAACTGGTGCCAGGGTCCGCGATATCTCGGATCGAGTTCTCAGTATTCTCAAGAGGGAGGGTGAGCAGCCGGATGTCGTGGTCCATGTAGGGACCAATGACGTGGGTAGGAAAGAGGAGGAGGTCCTGCAAAGAGAGTTTGGGGAGTTAGGTGCCAAGTTGAAGGACAGGACCTCCAGGGTTGCAATCTCAGGATTGCTCCTCATGCCACGTGCTAGTGAGGCTAGAAATAGGAAGATAATGCAGCTGTAACAAAACCCAATTTCCCTCAGGATCAATAAAATATGTCTGTTTGTCTGTCTGTCTGAAATACATGGCTAAGGAGATGGTGCAGGAGGGAGGGCTTCAAGTTTCTGGACAATTGGGCCTTGTTCCAGGAAAGGTGGGACCTGTTCCAACAGGACGGGTTGCACCTGAACTGGAGGGGGACTAACATCCTTGTGGGAAGGTTTGCTAGTGCTGCTCCGGGGGGTTTAAACTAGATTTGCAGGGGGAGGGGAACCAGACTGTTAGAGCAGATAGTGAGGTGGAGGAGGATAAAGGTCATGCAAGAGCTGCAAGTATAGTGCATGGAGTAAAGCCAGATCTAACATATAGAGAGGCTTTGAGGAAAGAGAAGCAGAATAAAGGGTGTAAAGGTAGTAAGGTAGAAGGGCTAAAGTGTGTGTACTTCAATGCAAGAAGCATCAGGAACAAAGGTGATGAACTGAGAGCTTGGATACATACATGGAATTATGATGTAGTGGCCATTACAGAGACTTGGCTGGCACCAGGGCAGGAATGGATTCTCAATATTCCTGGATTTCAGTGCTTTAAAAGGGATAGAGAGGGGGGAAGGGGAGGAGGGGTGGCGTTACTGGTCAGGGATACTATTACAGCTGCAGAAAGGGTGGGTAATGTAGCAGGATCCTCTTTTGAGTCAGTATGGGTGGAAGTCAGGAACAGGAAGGGAGCAGTTACTCTACTGGGGATATTCTGTAGGCCCCCTGGTAGCAGCAGAGATAGCGAGGAGCAGACTGAGAGGCAGATTTTGGAAAGGTGCAAAAATAACAGGGTTGTTATCATGGGTGACTTTAACTTCCCTAATATTTATTGGCACCTGATTATTTCCAGTGGTTTAGACGGGGCAGAGTTTGTTAAGTGTGTCCAGGATGGATTCCTGTCACAGTATGTTGACAGGCCGACTAGGGGAAATGCCATACTAGATCTAGTATTAGGTAACGAACTGGGTCAGGTCACAGATCTCTCAGTGGGTTAGCATCTGGGGGACAGTGACCACCGCTCCCTGGCCTTTAACATTATCATGGAAAAGGATAGAATCAGAGAGGACAGAAATTTTTTTAATTGGGGAAGGGCAAATGATGAGGCTATAAGGCTAGAACTTGCGGGTGTGAATTGTGATGCATCATCAATAACTCTCGAAGACGTGAGGCGAGATATCGGTTTTTATTGGCTGGAAGAAAGAACAAGCAGCAATTGACCACCACACAACATCCTGGAGACTGAGGAAGGGGCTGTGCCTCCAATTTCCTTTATACCGGGGTCTGTGGGAGGAGCCACAGGAGCAGTCAACTGGGGGGGGGGGTGTCCAGACACGTATATGTAGTTCACCACAAATTGGGATGATGTTTTTTGCAAGGAAATGTACTATGGACATGTGGTCGATGTTTAGGGATTCTTGCAGGATGTTAGGGATAAATTTGTCCCGGTGAGGAAGATAAAGAATGGTAGGGTGAAGGAACCATGGGTGACAAGTGAGGTGGAAAATCTAGTCAGGTGGAAGAAGGCAGCAAACATGAGGTTTAGGAAGCAAGGATCAGATGGGTCTATTGAGGAATATAGGGTAGCAAGAAAGCAGCTTAAGAAGGGACTGAGAAGAGCAAGAAGGGGACATGAGAAGGCCTTGGCGAGTAGGGTAAAGGAAAACCCCAAGGCATTCTTCAATTATGTGAAGAACAAAAGGATGACAGGAGTGAAGATAGGACTGATTAGAGATAAAGGTGGGAAGATGTGCCTGGAGGCTGTGGAAGTGAGTGAGGAACTCAATGAATACAGTTTGTTGTCCATCCTGTTGGGATCAGTCTTCAACTGATTCTATTATGTTTCTTCGATTTACTGAGATTGCCCATATGAAAATGAACCTCAGGGTCGTATATGGTTACATATACGTACTTTGATAATAAATTTACTTTGAACTCTGAACTTCTGCCAGATGAATGGTGGGGGATGGGGGGGGGGGGGTCAAGAGAGAATGCCTGTGGTGTGTGGGGTCTTTGGTTATGCTGGCTATTTTACTGAAGGAGTGAGAAATATAGACATAATCTGTGGCTGGTTTCTGAGATGTGCCCACAACTCTGCAATTTCCTGCAGTCACGGGCAGTGCAGTTGTCATACCAAGCTGTTATTTATTTCAGTTCATGGTGTAGACAATGTCAGTAGGTTGGCAGAAATAAAAATAATGTAGTCTGCAGATGATACTCTGGAGAGCAACCAACCATGAAAGTGAAAGGACTTGTTATATGTTTCATTCTGATGCACCCGTTGCCATAGATGCCAGCGTCTGACTGTTAACATGGTCACATGTCTGGAAGGGTTAATGTTGTCTCCTGACAACGAGCCAGAAAGAGCAAATAGAATTTAATGCATGGGTGGGTTGTCAACATCAGGCACTTGCTGAAGAAGCATTTATGATTATTGTGACATGGATTTAAAAACGGTTTGTATTTAAAAATTCCTTTGCTTGTTTGGAGCAATATTTAACCGAACTCCTCAGTCTGGCAATGTATTCACATTCCCAGCCTGTCCCTCTAGCCATCTGCCACCCTCACAGTTCATTGAGGGTTCTGTACTCCATGAATCTTGCGCTCGTACACGGTCTGGTGTGTCATCATTGCTCAGCAGGAAGCCTATTTGTAAGATGATTAGACTTTCCACTCTGGAATGCTAATCTTAACCCTTGCCATCCATTTCTATCTGTATTCCTGCTTTCAAAGTGTGACTTCATTGTCGGTCTAATGCCTTAATCTTCCTCTCGGTGTCGGTCCTTTTCACTGGGTAATGGGTTCAAGGTCCAATGGTGAGGATGATTAACAAAGAGCATCCACAGGCCAGACCTCTGCTCCGCATTTGAAGTCCAGTGATACTGGCATGGGATGAAGGAATTCTGCAGCCAGGTCTTCACTCTGCACTGGAACGTCAGTGACATAGATGGGTGATGAAGAACATCTGCTCGAAGGCCTTAAGAGCAGGAGGCACAAGGTCTGGTCAGTTGGTGTGCCCAGTGTTTAAATCTGGAGTTCGCCTGGAGTTCGGGGTCTCGTCATCAGCTAGTCTGCAGGTCAATGCGAAAGATGTATTTCACTGTATGTTTCGATGTACATGTGATTAATAATTAAACCTAAATCTGGATTCAAATTTGAATATTGATGTCCTGGCAATGATATCCACTCTTAATGGTTCTTCAATTTCATACTTTTCAACACTGAATGTAGAACAGTAGAACAAAGTGTTGACCCTTTAACCCACAACGTTCTGCTAACCTGGTGGATGAATCAGTCATTGTAAATTATCCTGTGATTAGACTAGGATTAGATCAGGGCATTGCATCGTTCAAAGGGGTGGAAGGGCTTATTCCGTGCTGTAACTCAATTAATAAAATAAATACAAACCTTCCTCATGCTTAGTCTATCCCTTCCCTCCTTTCTTTTATCTATGTGCTTCTCTAAGGGTCTCTTCTATTTATTTAGTTGTTTACTTGCTTACATACTGAGATAGAACTTGGAACAGGCCCTTCTGGCCATTCAAGCTGCACCACCCAGCAACTCCCCCCCCCCCTCCCCCCCGCGATTTAATCCTAGGCTAATCACAGGATCTTTTACAGTGACCAATTCATCTACCAAATGGTACGTGAGCACCCGGAGGAGACCCACGTGGTGATGGGGAGAACATACAAACTCCTTACAGGCAGTGGTGTGAATTGAACCTGGGTCACAACAACTGTAAAGTGTTGTGCTAACCACTACACTACCATGCTACCCGAGATATATTAAATGCCCCTACCATCTCCCAACCAGGCACTTATCACTCTGTGTAAAAGTCCTACCTCTGACGTCCTTCCTAAAGTTGACTCCATTCACAGTAAGTGATGTCCTCTGGTGTTGCCATTGCCACTCTGGGAGGATGGCGCTGGCTGTCCGCTCTACCTATGGCTCTACGTTGACTTTTATCTTCCTTTTATCCAAAGAGAAAAGCCTGAGCTCACTCAACCTTTCCACATAACACACGCTCACCAGTAGAGTCAGAGAAAAGTACAGCACAGGAACAGGACCTACAACCCAGATAGTCCATGCTGAAACTTTTAAACCACCTGCTCCCATCAACCTGCATCGGAACCGTAGCTCTCCATATCCCTACCATCCATGTACCTAGCCAAACTTCTCTTAAACATTGAAATCAAGTTTGCATGCCTCACTTGTGCTGGCAGCTCATTCCACACGCTCACAACTCTCTGAGTGAAGAGGTTTCCCTTCATGTTCCCATTAAACTTTTCACCTTTCATCCTTAAGCTATGACGTCTGGTTGTAGTCCCACCCAACCTCAATGGAAAAAGCCTACTTCCATTTACCCTATATTTACCCTCATAATTTTGTATCCAATGTTACAAGGAATAAAGTCCTAACCTATTCAATCTTTCCTTATAACTTGAGTTATACCTTGTCATCATCCTTGTCAATTTTCTCTGTAATCTTGTTTACCTTGTTTACATGTTTCCTGTAGGTATGTGACCAAAATTGCACACAATACTCTAAATTAGGCCTCACCAGTGACTCGTACAACTTCAACATAACAGCCCATCTCCTGTACTCAATACTATGATTTCTGAAGGCCAATGAGTCAAAACATTGAGAGGAATAGACAGAGTGGACAGCCAGCGCCTCTTCCCCAGGGCACCACTGCTCAGTACAAGAGGACATGGCTTTAAGGTAAGGGGAGGGAAGTTCAAGGGGGATATTAGAGGAGGGTTTTTCACTCAGAGAGTGGTCGGTGCGTGGAATGCGCTGCCTGAGTCAGTAGTGGAGGCAGATACACTAGTGAAGTTTAAGAGACTACTAGACAGGTATATGGAGGAATTTAAGGTGGAGGGTTATATGGGAGGCAGGGTTTGAGGGTCAGCACAACATTGTGGGCCGAAGGGCCTGTAATGTGCTGTAGTATTCTACGTTCTATGTTCTAAAACCTTTCTTTAAGACACTATCTACCTGTGACACCACTTTCAATGAATTATGGACCAGTATTCCCAGATCCCTTTGATCTTCCACACTCCTCAGTGCCCTACCGTTCACTGTGTAAGACCTACCCTGGTTAATCCTACCAAAGTGCAACACCTCACACTTATCTACATTAAATTCCATCTGCCAATATTCAGCCCATTGTTCCAACTGGTTGAGATCCAGCAGGATGTGTTGGATTTTGTGTTGGGTCATTTCAGGTGTGTTGGATTTTGGCTGGGTCATTTCAGAGGATCATTTACACTCCAGAGTATTGATAGGTCTGAAGGCAATTGATTGAGGAACATCACTAAAGAGGGTGAACCCTCACAAGGTGGAAGATCCCAATGGATTACCTGATAAGGCTCTGAAAACATGAGCCAACCAGGTAGCGGGAGTATTCAAGGACATTTTCAACCGCTCACTGCTGCGGACAGAAGTTCCCACTCTCTTCAAAAAGGCAACAATTATACCAGTGCCTAAGAACAATAATGTGAGCTGCCTTAATGACTATCACCCCATAGCACTCACATCGACAGTGATGAAATGCTTTGAGAGGTTGGTCATGACGAGACTGAACTCCTGCCTCAGCAAGGACCTAGACCCATTGCAATTTGCTTATCGCCACAATAGGTCAACAGCAGACGCAATCTCAATGGCTCTCCACACAGCTTTAGACTACCTGGACAACACCTACGTTAGGATGCTGTTCATCAACTATAGCTCAGCATTTAATACCTTCATTCCCACAATTCCGATTGAGAAGTTGCAGAACTTGGGCCTCTGTACCTCCCTCTGCAATTGGATCCTCAACTTCCGAACTGGAAGACCACAATCTGTGCAGATCGGTGATAATATCTCCTCCTTGCTGACCATTAACACTGGTGCACCTTAAGGATGTGTGCTTAGCCCACTGCTCCACTGTCTCTGTACCATGACTGTGTGGCTAGGCACAGCTCAAATACCATCTATAAATTTGCTGATGATACAACCATTGTTGGTAGAGTCTCAGATGGTGATGAGAGGGTGTACAGGAGTGAGATATGCCAACTAGTGGGGTGGAGTCACAGCAACAACCTTGCACTCAACGTCAGTAAGATGAAAGACCTGATTGTGGACTTCAAGAAGGATAAGATGAAAGAACACATACCAATCCTCATAGAGGGATCAGAAGATTTACAAGGATGTTGCCTCGAGGAGATTTACAAGCATGTTGCCTGGATTGGGGAGCATGCCTTATGAGAATAGGTTGAGTGAACTCAGCCTTTTCTCTTTGGAGTGACAGAGGATGACAGGTGACCTGATAGAGGTGTACAAGATGATGAGAGGCATTGATCGTGTGGATAGTCAGAGGCTTTTTCCCAGGGCTGGAATGGCTAGCATGACAGGGCACAGGTTTAAGGTGCTTGGGAGAAGGTACAGAGGAGATGTCAGGGGTAAGTTTTTTAACACAGGGAGTGGTGAGTGTGTGGAATGGGCTGCCGACAACAGTGGTGGAGGCGGATATGATAGCGTCTTTTAAGAGACTCCTGGATGGGTACAGGGAGCTCAGAAAAACAGAGGGTTATGGGTAACCCTAGGTAATTTCTAAGGGAAGGCCATGCTTGGAACAGCTTTGTGGGTCGAAGGGCCTGTATTGTGCTGTAAAAAACATAGAAACATAGAAGACCTACAGGTTTCTATCTAGGTTTTCTATGTTCTCTGTTCTCTAGAAGTGGAGAGAGTGAGCAGTTTCAAGTTCCTGGGTGTCAAGATCTCTGAGGACCTAATCTGGAACCGATATATCGATGCAGTTATAAAGAAGGCAAGACAGCATCTATTAGGAGTTTGGAGAGATTTGTACTGCAGAGAGCATTCCGACAGGCTGCATCAGTGTCTGGTATGGGAGGTGGGGTCTACTGCACAGAACTGAAAGTTAGCTCCATCTTAGGTACTAGCCTACAAAGTACCCAGGACATCTTCAAGGAGCGGTATCTCAGAAAGGCAGCGTGCATTATTAAGGACCCCCAGCACCCAGGGCATGCCCTTTTCTCACTGTTACCATCAGGGAGGAGGTACAGAAGACTGAAGACACACACTCAGTGATTCAGGAACAGCTTCAGATTCCAAAATGTACATTGAACCCATGAACACTAGCTCACTTTTTAAATATATATTATTCCTGTTTTTTGCATGATTTTTAATCTATTCAATATACTGTAATTGAATATTTTTTTTACTTACTTATTTATTTTTTCTTCTTCTGTTAGGTATTGAATTGCTGCTGCTAAGATAACAAATTTCTCGACACATGCCGGTGATAATAAACCTGATTCTGATTCTGATTCTAAATCAGCTGAGGAATAGACAAATTGGCTATTCCTAACTTAATTAATTGAGATGAACATTATTTAATTAGTCTTGTTTCAGCAGGATTGGTCAACAGTTTAAGACAAAGTATGGAGTTTTATTTTATTTTAACTTTATTTAGAGATTCCATGCAGTAACAGGCCCTTCCAGCCTAACAAGCCAATGCTGCACAATTACACCCATGTGATCAATTAACCCACTAACTTGTCTGTCTTTGGAATAAGGGAGCACCCTGAGGAAACCACACAGCCAAAGGAGATGGCATCTTAAGGAGATGCTCCCATTTCATCCCACATTCTAAAGGTGTGTGGTTAGGGTTAAGGTCATTGAGTTATGAGCCCATGATGTTCTTTTGGAATTGTGAATAAACTCCTGTTGTCACCAAAGTCTGTCTTTCCTCCCCACCTGGGTTCTGATATTACCAACACACAGAAGAATTGATGGGTCAATCCATAAACACAAGAAATCCTGTAGATACTGGTGAGGCAGCATCTATGGAAAGGAATAAACAGTCAACGTTTGCGCCTGAGACTCAGTAGAGGAAAGGAAGGGGACAGAAATCAGAACAAGGATGGGAGGGGAATGAGTACAAGTTGGCAGCCAATAGCTGAAGCCAGGTGAGCGGGAAGGTAGGTAGATGGGGAGGAGGGATGAAGTACGAAGCTGGGAGGTGATAGGTGGAAGAGGTAAAGGGCTGAAGAAGAGGAATCCAATAAGAGAGTGTGGACCATCGGTGAAAGGGAAGATTAGTTTCCCTTTTGACAAGTGATTAAGTAAGGAGCATATTTAAATTGTAGAACCAATGGGTAGTTGAGGAGAAGGGTTGAGAGGGGAAACCAGAATGGAAAATGGAAAAAGACAGAAAGAAAGAAGGAAGGGGAGAAATTACTAGAATTTTGAGAAGTCAATGTTCAAGCCATCAGGTTGGAGGCTACCCAGATGGAATATGAGTTGTTGCTTCTTCACGGTGTGAGTGGCCTCATTATGACAGTAGAGGAGGTTATGGACGGACATGTCAGAATGAGACTAATGGCCTCTGTTCATGCCATAGGGAAAATAAAGATCAGGGATCAGAATTATTTGTCAGATCATCAACAGAAATTTGCTGTTTGCTTTGGCAGGACAGGCAATGAAATGCAACAACATTCTACAATGATTAATAAAAATTGGATAAATTATAAAGAATGAATAATATAGGATTATAATGAATTTTTAAACGATCATGAAACCAAACCATCTGTCATCAAGAGCATTTGGCATCTGGGTAGCCTCCAACTTGTGAACTCTACATGTGAAAATTCGAGGATGGGGACAGAAACGTCGGATGAATTTGGATTACAGGCCGTAATCTCTTTGCACATTAAAACAAGCAAGGGGTGCAAGTGGAGGAGAAATGAAGAGATATCCTCCTTTTGTTCCAGTGGTCCTTTGCCCTACGTCTCTCTGTACGCCTGGCATCTCTGCAAGCCAGCCAAGGGGTTAACCGAGGCTCTGGCGACGGCAGATCGGATAAGTGTGTGATTGACGTGGCGATGGAGCAATCAAAACGGCTACTCGCAAACGAGGGCGGGCTCCTGTGCTTTGAGCGCCACTGAACGGCAAGCAGGCTTTGCCAGGTTAGGTTGAGGGTGCAACCATGAACAGTTTTTACTATTAGACGATATAGGCAGGCAGAGGGATTACTGCAATTTATTTTATCTGCTTATCGATCTTTCCCTCCTTTAATCTCAACAAACGTGAGGCTTCTGTTTTTTTTTTGAAAATCCCATTTTAACACAGCGACCATGTCAACTGAAAAAACAGGTAAATAGATGTTCCCTTCTGACTTTGATGTTTGTCAGCCCAAAGAGATTCTGGATCGGATTACTGCTGAGTTGAGAGGGCTGGGAGAGTTCTGTTTGGATCTTTTAAAGGAACAGTCCCGATGATGTGACAAGTTCAGCCAATTGCACGTCATTCCTAAAACAATATGTTTATCGCAACAATACTGCATTAATGACTGCAACCACTGTATTAATATCGCAGCGTGTTAACTGCGTTAAAATAGCAAAATAATAATGTTAATATTGCAAATGCAACATAGTATTAATATTGCTACACATTATTGATCGTAGTAATATTCCAACATAGTAATGACCGTATTAAGTTCGATACAATTATTGACTTCTTTATTGATACAATGCAGTCTAGTAAAACTGTACCATTAACTGCACTAATGTTGCGATATAATAGTCATCGTATTATTGAAAATATATTATAGCAACCCGCAATAATGTTAGTAAATGATGCATTAATAAGCACATTATATGTGGTTAACCTCTTGATAAGTTTAACTCAATTAATAGAATGAGGTTATTAACCTCTTTGGAAGGAAATATTAGCCATATTAATATTGCATCAAATTAAGCCTATTAATAAAAATGCTCATTTTGTTTGTTGTATAGATAGTGTAACATTAGTTTCATTATTATTAATATTTAAATATATTATTAATTGTTTTCATTCCATGCGTGTTAGCGATTGAATGATGTTATTAAATTTAGAAATTTCGCAACACACTGAACAATTGTAAGTGTTACTTTTTAATATCGCAGCACTGTAGTAGTTCAAATTACCACAATGTACATTTTGACCACAGCCTGTAGCCGGTGTACTGGGAACCCTTGCGAAGGGATTGATTTAGTGCTACTGTGTAACATCAGAGCAGAATTAGGCCACTTGGGCCATCGTGGCTGATTTATTATCCCTCTCAACCCCATTCTCCTGCCTTCTCTCTATAACTTTTGATGGCCTCACTAATCAAAAACATTTAAATATACCAATTAACATAGTCTCCACAGCTGTCTATGACAATGAATTCCACAGATTCACCTCCCTCTTTCCTTTCTTTCTAAAGGGATATCCTTCTATTCTGAGGCTGTGTCTTCTGGCTCTAGACCTCTCCTCTAATGGAGACGTCCTTCCCACATCCACTCTATCCATGTCTTTCAATATTTGATAGGTTTAACTGAGATCCCCTCCCCATTCTTCTAAACTCCGGTGAGTACAGGCCCAGAACCATCAAATGCTCCTCAAGCATCAACCCTTTCATTCCTGGGATCATTCTGGACGCTCTCTGGACGCTCTCCTCCTCTGGACGCTCTCCTATGACAGCACATTGGGTATATTTAAGGTGAATGGGGGAGGGTGATGAAGTAAGAAGCTGGGAGGGGCTAGGTGGAAAGGGCTGAAGAAGAAGGAATCTGATCGGAGAGGACCACCAGCTTAAGAATCAGAATCAGACTTAATACAGTACTGGCAAACAATTCTGTGCAAATATGTATAGCTAGGGTGTCTAAGAATTTTGCGCAGGATTGTACTTTTCAATGTGGAGAGTGAGTTTGTAAGTCTACTGGGAGCAAACGATGTTGGGAATGGTGAGAGTGGAGACTCCAGGAGGGGTGTGGGACAGGTGGCAGAGAAGGAGTCTGGCTTAGTGATCATTACAGAATGTCTCTCTGGTGCTTCCCACTCCCTCCCCCTCCGTTTCCCCTTTTTCCAACCACAATTCCCCTCTCCCTGTCCCATTCCTACTCTCAGTCCACAATTCCATATCAGAATCTGGTTTATCATCACTCACATATGTCATGAGATTTGGTTTTTTTGCAGCAGTACAGTGCAATACATAAAATTACCACAGTGCTAGGCAAAAGACTTAACTATATAGGTGTGCCTAAAGATTTTGCACAGTACTGTATGTCATGAAATATGTTGAAGGGGATGATGAGGGGCAAGCAGGAGAGAAGGGGTAAGAGGGGAGTCAGAATTGGGAATGGAAAAAGAGAGAAGGAGGAGAATTTACTAGAAGTTAGAACACCCAATGTTCTTGGCTACTCCTCAAATTGGGAGGAGGAGCCAAGAACCTCTATGGCCACATGAGGCCATGGTAATTTATTTATGAGGATAAAGTTTATTCTGTAACATAAAAATAGATTTCACACAGAGCCGCTAGTCATTACTGAAACATGCTGCAAACATCCTTTATCAACCCAGAGTGTCTGGGGCAATGAAATTCAAGTTATGGGAATGTCCAGCACCAGTGTTGCTCTCGATATAAGACAGCAGCAGAGATCTGCATTTTGATGTGGGGATGGTGACGCAGAGAAAAACCAGCGCAGCGTGAGTCTGTTTACGTGAGAAACCGCCCTTCTCCGAGAGAGTGAGCCAGATACCTGAGAGACCTACAAACAGGAACAGGAGTGGCGCAGATAGTTCAGACACAGGGTGTGGAATCAGAATCTGTAATGGGCTTCAGTACAGACCCACTTTCCAGGGTTCTGCAGTTCATGTTCTCAGTATTATACTTCATGTGCACAAATTGTCTTCTTTTGCACCTTGGTTGTTCATCAGTCTTTATTTTTGAATAGTTTTTCTTTCAAAAATTCTATTATACTGTATATCTTTATTTTTCTGAAAATGCCTGAAAGAATGGATCTCAAGATAGTGACATATAAGTATTTAGATAAAACGTGTACTTTGATTTGACTTTATTGTCACTGACATACCTTGTGAGGCTTGTTTTGCAGTGGCAGTAGAGAGTAGTACAGAGAAAAGAGAGGGGGAGAGTGAGAGAGGTTTTGCAATCAGAGACAGACAGAGAGAGAGGTGGAGAATAGGTGAAGGAGGGGAGGGGAGAGAGAAGGAGCGGGTGGGGGAGAGAGAAGGAGATGGGGAGAGAAAGTGAACAAGGAGAGAGAAGAAGGGAGAAAGAGAAGGAGAGAGAGAAGGAGAGAGTGTGAGAGAAGGAGATAGAGAGCAAGAAGGAGTGGGAAAGAGAAGGAGAGAGTAGAAGGCAAAGAGGAGAGAGAGAAAGAGATAGAGAAGGAGAGAGGGAGAAAAAGAGAGAGAGAGCAAGGGAGAAGAGAGAGAAGGGGAGGGAAACAGAGATAGATGCATTGCAGAGAGAGAGAGAATAATGCTGCAGAGAGAGAGAGTGGGGGATGGACATACTGCAGAGGGACTTTATATATAGCAAGAATTAAAGGGAGATACTGCAAAGAAAGGCACTGTAGAGTGTCAGAGAGTCTGGGGAACTAGGGCAATGAGAGATGGATAGAAGTATACTGTGCAAGGAGGAGGGGACAACGGGTTAGGTAAATTTAGTTAAAGTTCTGTCAGAGAGGCAGATGCCAGATTTATTTATCATGTGTACATGGAAAATTTGTCGCTATGTAGCTTAGTGGTTAGCGCGATGCTATTACAGCTTGGAGCGTCTCTCCTTCCAGATAATCCTGCAACTGCTGGGCCTAAACACCTCCCACTGCAACTGGATCCTAGACTTCCTGACTGGGAGACCTCAGCCAGTCCGGATCGGGAGCTGCATCTCTGATGCACCATCAATAACTCACGCCGAGACTTAGGAAGTGAGATATCGGCTTTTATTGACTGAAGAACAACACTACATCCTGGGAAATGAGGGAGAGCAGCAGGCCACAGTCGCCTTTATACAGGGGTCTGTGGGAGGAGCCACAGGGGCAGTCAGCAGGGTCTTGGGAGGAGCCACAGGAGCAGTCAGACAGGTATATCTAGTTCACCACAATCTCCAACACCATCACACTGAGCACGGGGGCTCCCCAGGGCTGTGTGCTCAGCCCACTGCTGTTCACTCTGCTGACCCACGACTGTGCTGCAGCACACAGCTCGAACCACATCATCAAGTTCGCCGATGACACCACCGTGGCGGGTCTCATCAGCAAGCGGGGAACATTGTCATGACCTCCCAGGGCAAGCTGGTTCTGGATTGGAAATCTAACACGGTGGATCCCGAGTCTTCAGCAGCCTTTCCTTTCCAGGAGAATCTTCTCCTCCTTCTGTTGCCCTTCTTCTGACAGACAAATTTCAGAAAGAGCAGCTAGGTCAATGTGGCATGAGAGTATGACCATAAGACAGGAGCAGAATTAGGCCATTTGGCCCATCGAGTCTGCTCCAACAGTTCATCATGCCTGATCAAGTTTCCCTCTCAGCCCCATTCTCCTGCCTTCTCCCCATATCCCTTCATGCCCTGACCAATTGACAATCTATCAACCTTTGCCTTAAGAATGGCCAATGACTTGGACTCTACAGCTGCCTGTGGGAATGAATTTCACAGGTTCACCACTCTCTGGCTCAGGAAATTCCTCCTCATACTCATTCTAAAAGGACGCCCCTTTATTCTGAGGCTGTGTCCTCTGATTCCCCCACCATAGGAAACATCCCCTCCTCATCCACTCTGTCGAGGCCTTTCAACATTTGATAGGTTTCAATGAGGTCATCCCCTTATTCTTCTGAATTCCAGTGAGTACAGGCCCAGAGTTGTCAGACACTCTTCAAATGACAAGCATCTCATCAGTTCTCTGGCAATGATCGGGGGTTTCCTCTCTGCTCGAGCACTGGTTGCACTATGTGCGCAGTTCCCAGGCCCTAAAGGTCATGTTTCTTTGTTTTTTGACCATGGGTGGTGATCCGTCTGGACGCTGTAATCCAATTGGGAGCTTTGGAATCGGGTTATTCTTAACCCCTTTCCTGAGAGGGCTGAGCAGAGCGGATCCTAAATAAGACTGCCCGGTAGTGGGTACAGCTGCTGAGGCCTCTTCCTATCTCAGTCCAAGAGTACGGGGACTGAATCAAGCACCCAGTGCCCAGGGTAGCAGCTCATGTCTAGGTGCTTCTAGAACAGTCGATGTTTCCCATTCTGGCATGTTGGTACATGACCTCTGCTATTGCCATGACGTGGTATCTGGGAAGCCTCCAACCGTCCTGAGCCCAGAACGTGAGCACCGTTATGAAGAAAGCATGGCAGTGCCTCTAATTTCTGAGAAGTTTATAAAGATTTGTTGTCACCTGAAAGTGACAGATTTGTGTAGATATGTGGCGGAGAGTATATTGACTGGTATGGAAATAGCACTGCTCTTGCATGGAGAAACCTACAGAATGTGGCCCAGTCCATTATGGGTAAAGCTCTCCCCACCACTGAGTACATCTACACAGATTGTAGGTGTACAAGATAAGGAGAGGCATTGATCGTGTGGATAGTCAGAGGCTTTTCCCCAGGGCTGAAATGGCTAGCACGAGAGGGCACAGTTTTAAGGTGCTTGGAAGCAGATAGAGATGAGATGTCAGGGGTAGGTTTTTACGCAGAGAGTTGTAAGTGCGTGGAATGGGCTGCCGACGGCAGTGGTGGAGGCAGAAACGATAGGGTCTTTTAAGAGACTCCCGGATGGCTACATGGAGCTTAGAATAATAGAGGGCTATGGGTAAGCTTAGGTAGTTCTAAAGTAGGGACATGTTCGGCACAGCTTTGTGGGCCGAAGGGCCTGTGTTGCACTGTAGGTTTTCTATGTTTCTATGAAAGCAGCATCGATCATCAGGGACCCCAACTACAGTTCATTCAGTTCTTGCTGCTGCCATCAAGAGCTTCCGGACTCACACCGCCAGGTTCAGGAGGAGTTATTGCCCCTCAAACCGTTGAATTAGAGGAGATAACTTCACTTAATTTCACTTGCCTACAAGCTATGGGCTTACTCTCAATGTCTCTTCATCTCATGTTCTCAATATTTATTGCTTATATATTTATTATTATTTCTTCAGTGCAGTGTATTTGCACAGTATGTTGCCTTTTGTACGTTGATCCTTTGCCTGTTATTTTGGGGTGGGGCAGTCCTTACTGGATTCTATTTCGTTTCTTTCATTTACTGTGAATGTCTTCAAGAAAGTGAATCTCATGGTTGCATACAGTGAAATCTATGTACCTTGATAATAAATTTACTTTGAATTTTGAACCTTAAAACAAGAACGTTAATTCCTCCAATTTCAGTAATTTCTCCTCCCAGCCCTTCCCCCTTTCTCCAGTCCCCATTCTTGTTCTCCTCTCACCCCTTCTCTTCTCTTCACCTGCCCAACGACCCCTTTCCCCCTTCCCTTTGTCCCATGCTCCACTCTCATCTCTTATTAGAATCCTTCTCCTTCAGCCCATTTCTTATTCTTCTTTCTTCCACCTTCCTTTCCAGTCTTGATGAAGGATCTCAGTTCCAAATGCCAACTGTTTATTCCTCTGCTGACATGCTGAGATCCCACTGCATTTTGTGTGTGTGTGGCTCTGGATCTCCAGCATCTGCTGAATCTCATTGCCCTTCAGTTGTGGTGTGAGCAGTGCCTGATGTGATTGGAGTCTTGCCAACAAGGTGATAATTGATTGAAGGATGTTCCCCTTGGAGATGGACAGAGAAACCAGCTGGCTGAGCCATTATCTATTTACCTCTTTGTTGGATTCTCAGATACACAATCAATGAACCAGGAAATTCTGAGTGTAGAGCGATCTTTTAAAACGCTAACTCTAACTGATCGTTCAACAGAAACCTATGTTTCCATTGTCTGTACTGTTGAATTTTTTCTCTCTCTATTTGAAATCAGCCTAAGATAAGATAAAGATTGGCTTCATTTGTCACACGTATATTGAAACAAACAGTGAAATGTTCAACACGTACAAACAAGCTGGAAGAACTCAGCAGGTCGGGCAGCATCCGTGGAAACGAGCAGTCAACGTTTCGGGCTGAGACCCTTCGTCAGGAAATGTGCTTTGTGCAACAATGGCCATCACAGTCCAAGGGTGTGCTTGGGGGTAGCCCATAAGTGTCACTGCACTTCTGGCGCCAACATAGAACGCCCACACTTACTAAGCCTAACCCAAGCATTTTTCGAATTTGGAGGAAACCCATGAAGTCACGGGGAGAATGTACAAACTCCTTACAGACAGTGGCAGGTATTGAACCTTGATTGCTGTTGATGTAAAGCATTACGCTAGCCACTAATGCCACAGTGCTACTGTGTTCAAATAGAAGTTATAAAAACTTTAATTATCATTCAACCATATGTAACCATCTCACCATGGCTCATAAAAAAAAATTAGGCTTGTTAGCTATCCTTGGTTAAAAGCCAAGTGACTCAGGGATACTTGGGTATGGTGAAATAGCTATCTCCAATGAACAACACATGTCTAGGGTCGGTATGAGTCGGGTTCAAACAAAATAAAGTTATGGTGAATGCTGTATAAATACTGCACAGTGCAGTTACTTTTTCACCAGGAAATAGTGGAACTTACACCAGCATAAATATAAAGTGGAAGTATATTTACAGATATTAACAAACAACTTACAGAACAAGGGCCCATTACAGTTCAACCAATCTGTAATGTGCACATTAACATCAGAGTTCATTGCTAGTAGTCGGGAGCCTTGCTTTAATTACTCACAGCGCTGAACACGCGTTCTGCGTAAAGGCCACCAGCCACAGTTCAAGTCTGTTATGAATGAACTGGCTGACTCAGAAGCATTGCCACTTTCTCCATGGAACCATTCGTCTGCAGCAAGCACTTCTTCAGATAGCGTCTCTCCTCCAGGCAGGGTTCTGCGAGTGCCTTCCATTTTCTCTGCTCCGCACCCCACTTCTTCCCCAACTCCAGCAAAAAGATCTCTACCCAAAACCCACGTTCTCCTAGAAGCTGGATGTCACCGATCTCTCGCCAGTGTTCCACGGCAACCTACTGGACAGAATGTTATCAAAGCAAACCTGATTGACTGACACAATATTCCTAATCTGATTAAATAACTTCTTAGAGAATAGTACAGCACATTACAGGCCCTTTGGCCCACAATGTTGTGCTGACCCTCAAACCCTGCCTCCCATATAACCCCCCACCTTAAATTCCTCCATATACCTGTCTAGTAGTCTCTTAAACTTCACTAGTGTATCTGCCTCCACCACTGACTCAGGCAGTGCATTCCACACACCAACCACTCTCTGAGTGAAAAAACTTCCTCTAATATCCCCCTTGAACTTCCCTCCCCTTACCTTAAAGCCATGTCCTCTTGTACTCAGTGGTGCCGTGGGGAAGAGGCGCTGGCTGTCCACTCTGTCTATTCCTCTTATCTTAACAGAAACCAAAATGCTGGCAGTAACACACTGCGTTTTACAGAAAAGTTGTAAAAAATAAAGTACCCAACAGCCTGACTCTGATTCTGAGCATAGCTGTAGCCATACAATAAGACATCATCTTAACCAGGGTATTACACATACATGAATACACCCAAACGAAACAGCGTTCCTCCAGGACCAAGGTGCAGAACACATTACCAACAGCACGCAACACACTGCACAGAGCAGAAATAGCACATATGGTTACTATTTCAGAAAAACACAAAGAAAAAAATAATATAGCTCAGATCACTGAAGAATTGCTGCTAAGTTATCCTGGTCCAGCTTGATCTACTACTGAACATGCACAGGATGGCCAGCCCCCAATACCGGTACAGATTCCAGTGCATCCCACTGAGGCTACTCTACACCAACTCGACATCTCCTCCTCTGGTCCGCTCTAGCAGTCTTGACCTATTCCTTGCCACAACCGAGGCAACGCAGCTTTCCCATCGTTTGTCTTGCCAATGAACCAGTGAGCAGAACTTGCAGTACTTTATGTTACCCATGTCCAACAGAGTGTTGGGACCACAATAGAAATGTGCGAGGCAGTCACTCACACCGAGCAGTGTCTCGGCTCAACGGCACACGATAGGTCCAGGTGGCAACACAACAACGTCCAGCTCCATCACTATCAAACAGCTTGCTGTTGTTCTTGAGGAACTGCCTTTTGAAGATGACCTTGATGGTGGGCAGGGTTAGGAACCAATCAGTTGTGCTGCTTTCTTCTGTCCTCCCTGCTGTGTCGTTCACCCTGACCCTCTGTTCGGGAATGGCTACATTCCTTGCTGACTCAACCATGGAGCAAAAGGTTGGGTGGCTCAGAAATACAAACCCTTCCATGGGTTCCTAACTTGTGGCTGACGATGGGAGCCTGAGGTGGTTTGCTCGGTGAGGAGGACGTCACTGATAGAATGGCTGCTCATTTAGTTTAGTTGTCATTCCACCATACGTGAATACCCAGAGTACAGCCAAACAAAACGGCGTTACTCCGGGGACAAGGTGCAAACCACAGTACCAACAGTCACACACAGCACAAGGCACATGTAAGGTCACAGTGAAATACAGCCACACAGAAGAAGTCGATGACTGTTGCAGCAGTCTGCAGTCAAACACAATGGAGCTCGTCTTCTGCCAGTGAACAGTGTGAGGCAGCACTGACTCCAGCGTTGATGCCGTGCCACACTGCCCCAGCACTCCAGTGGAGCACACTGACTCTCGGCGGAACAGCTGACAACAGGCAACAACGCGGCCCGAGGCCTCGTCCTCTATGACTGACACCATGCAGCTCCCCTCCCGTCGCCAATAAATCAGAGAATCAGACTGGCAGCATTCTACACCACCAAGAGAAACAACTAAGGCAATCACTTGCCGATAGACTGCACACCAACTCCTCCAATGCCTCTCCGTCGCAGAGAGCAGCACGATCCTCACGAAGTCCAACTCCTTGAGTTTCTCTGCCCATTGTACTTACAAACAGGAGCAGGCAACTCAGCTCCTCGACCCTACTCCCACATGGATGATCTACATCCCACCTGCTCACACTAACTGTTCATTCTCTCCCTGAACAAGCAGAATGAGAGTAGTGTTCATTCTCACTGACATACGTCATGAAATTTGTTGTTTTAAAACAGTGGTCAGTGCAATGCATAAAATGACTATAAATTACAATTACTATAAGAGTATATAATACATTTATATTGAATCATTATCACTATGTGCTGCGTCATATGACGTGGGCGATCATGATCATCCTTGGCAAATGTTTCTCGCATTGCCTTCTTCTGGGCAGTGTCTTTACAAGTCAGGTGATCCCAGCCATAATCAATACTCTTCGGATTGTCTGCCTGGTGTCAGCGGTCGCATAACCAGGGTTTGTGATATGGACCGACTGCTCATACGACCCTCCACCACCTGCTCCCATGACTTCACGTGACCCTGATCGGGGGGAGGAGAGGGGCTAAGCAGCTGCCACTCTGACTTGCAGGTTAGGGGAGGGAGGGAGCACCTTACACCTCCTTTGCTAGAGATGTATCTGCACCCTGTCTCCCAATAAAAATCAATAAATAGTAAAAAAGAGAGAAAATAGTGATCCGAAACACAAGAGTCTGCTGCTGTTGTTAATTTTGAGCAGCAAATACAAAATGCTGGAAGAACTCAGCAGATCAGGGAGCATCTATGGAGCGGAATGCTTTTAGAGCAGGGATCCCCAGCTTGGGGTCTCTGGACCCCTCGGTTAATGTATTGGTCCAGGGCATGAAAAGTTTGTGAATCCCTGCTTTAGTGCAATAGGGTCAAAAGCAGACAAATAGAACTCTGCCAGTAGATAACTTGCTCGGCAAAGATGGACTGAGCGAGGGGGCCTGTCTATCTCTACGACTCCGTATCTCTTTATCAAAGTTCAAAGTAGGTCGACTGTCAAACATCTGTTGTGCAAAAGAGGACAAATCATGCAAACAATAAAAAGGTAAACAAATTGGACATAGAACCTGAACTGTAGGGTTCCTGTAAGCGAGTCCGCAGGCTTCTGAGTCAGTTCAGTGCTGAGGCGAGTAAAGCCAGTCCAGGAGCCTGAGGGCTGTAGGGTAACAATTGCCCCTGTACCTGTCATCATGAGACCCAAGATTCATGCACCTCCCGCCCAATGGTGGTAGTGAGAATAGAGGGAGACGGGTCAAATGCAGGCCGTTGGGCCAGGCTCAGTGAAATGTCCTCTTTATTACCTACTCTCCTAAAGAACTCTGTATCATCACCAAATTTACCAAGATTACCTTCAGTGCATTTATCAGGTAATTTATTGGAGTTATATAAAGTACTGATCAGAATCAGAATCAGGTTGACTATCACTGATGTAAGTCTTGAGATTTGCTGTTCTGTAGCAGCAGTACCATGTAATACGTGAAAATAATGATAAATAGTACAAAAGAATATTTAAGAAAACTAAATAAGTAGTGCAGAAAGAGAGCAAATTAGTGAGGCGGAGTTCATGATTCTTACAGAAATTTGATGGTGACTGGGAAGAAGCTGTTTCTAAAACATTGAGTGTGTGTTTTCAGGTTCCTGTACCTCCTCCCTGATGGTAGTAATGAGACAAGAGCATATCCTGGATGGTGAAGGCCCTCCATGATGGATGCTGCCTTCTTGAGGCATTTCCTTTTGAAGATGTTGAAGATGCTGAAGATGGTCAGGACATGAATAATCGTTCCCCTTTCTCCATACTTTGTAGGTCCTTCAGATGCACCAGTTCCGACATCTTCACCTCCCCCCTACAGCCAGGCGATCGAGCCACGACTCCATGCCCTGTCCACGACTTACTCCGTGCAGACACAGATACCCGCTCCTCCTGTTGACGTGCGGGGACACATGCAGGAGACAGCATTCCACAGCGGAGCCCCAGGGTTTACCACCTTGCTGCCATGTGGAGCTGTGGGCCACTCCTCCTACGTTGTACCACCACCCCCTGGCTATGCCGTCCAGCTGCAGCCCTACACAACCCTTATACCTGTCTATCCCATCGGGAATGTAAGTACCATCTGATTGTGCAGTCCTGACTGGGCGCGTAATGTTCGTTTAACTATTATTTTTGAATGCCATCCTAACCTTAACCAATGCGGGGAAGCAGGAAGATTAAAGAAGTAGCTTTATTTGTCACACACACATCAAAACATATTGTGAAATGCGTCATTTGTATCAATGACCAACACAGTCCGAGGATGTGCTGGGACAGACCAGGTGTCACCATGTTCCAATGTAGCATTTCCAAAAATGATGGCAGTATAATTTTTCAAGATGGCGGCGCGATGCAGCTTGCAGCGGCCACTCCGGAGCTGGTTATCTGTTATTTGTGAAGCGGGGTGCCGTGCGCAATCATAATCGATTGAAAATGGACGTGGGAGCACGGAGGACCATCGGGAAATCTCCAGGAAGACCTTCTTCATTGCTGCTGCTGCTGTGAGGTCCGGGATTCTGCTGGGTAGGACAGGCCCCCAGTCCTCGGGGTCGCGTTGCCGATGGCCGTTGGCAGGGCTGTCTTAATACGCTCGGCAGAGGATGGTGCTCGGAGAAGCTGTGCCGGAGGGGATGGTCGGAGGCTCGGAGGTTCGACGGACTCGGAGTCCGCTGCGGTCAGGTCGCTTTCGGTGTGTGCTGCGTCTGCGAGGCTGAGTTGGGCGGTACCGTGGAAGCCCATAGCGGGGGTATTCCCTTCTGCCGCCGGCGTGGGATGGCGAGTCTGTCGGGACCCTGGGGACTTGTGGAAACCGTGTGGTGATTTCTTTTGAACTGATAGTCCTTTAACATCTTTGGACTATTTTTACTGTGCCCATGGTCTGTTTTTTTATCAATTATGCTATTGTTTGCACTGTTGTAACCATGTGGTTTTGTGCAGGTCTTGTAGCTTTAGTTTTTGGTCTTGTTTTGTCTGGTGGATTTGGAGCTCCTTTCCGGGGAATGCGCTAAGACGGTAGTGCGATATTAATACGCAGCAGCCTCTCCGGACTCTGGACTGGGGATTGCCAAACGTTATGTGGATTTTCTGGTGTAGTCTGTTTTGTCATATGCTTTTCTGATATCATTCTGGGGAACGTTGTCTCATTTTTTAACTGCATTGCATTTGTGGTTTCTAAATGACAATAAACTGAATCTGAATCTGAGGATGATGGCACCATTAGATGGTGACTTTTGCATGCAGCTCCAATAGAAATCATCAGATATTCCCACTAGGGACATGACAGCTGTAATCCAGTCACAGCCATAGGTAAGCAACACTGTTTTAAGATATTTGATACACAAAATCAAAGGACCTCAGACAGCATACTCAGGCCCAGAGTGCATTTCCCCTTTAAGAAAACCGAAGCAGGGATGCCACACTGGACTACAGGTACAATTGAACCAGAAAGGTCTTAGACTTTCACTCTCAACTATCCTGCTGGCAAATGCAAAATAAAACTGGAGACCTTGGAGGAAGAGTGATGTACCAAAGGGACATCCGGGACTGCTGAGTACTCTGCTTCATGGAAGCATGGCTATCCCCCGCCATTTCAAACACAGTGCTGGAGCTCAATGACTTCACCATTCTCTGCAAAGGCAGGACTGTTGGGTTGTTTAAAGGTCGAAGAGGTGGAGTGGTGCACAAATGTTGTGGTTCTGTCTCAGTCGTGGTTACCTGACCTGGAACATCTAGCAGTCATAGTTTGTCCATTTTATCTGCTGAGGGAGTTTTCCACCATCAGGCAGACACTGGAGGAGCTGAGCAATGTAATCAGCAGACATGAAACAAGACTCCCTTCACTACCATTGTGGGAGATTTCAACCAGACCAGCTGGAAGAACTCTCTGAACAACTACCACCAACATATCACCTGTGGCACCAGCACACTTGACCATGGTTATACCACCATCAAGAGCGCTTACTGTGCCATCCCACGCCCTCATTTTGAAAAGTTCAATCACCTGCCTGTACTTCTACTCCCAGTCTATAGGTAGAAACTAAAGACAGCAGCACCGGTGGTGAGGACCAAGAAAGGTCAAGGAAGGCAGAGGAACGCTGACGGGACTGCTCTGAGTCGCAGGACTGGACAATGTTGACTGGAGTGGGGGCTTCGAGCTTCGGCTCTTGATAGGTCACCCAAGCCAAACAGGTCAAAAAGTAGAGTGGTCGATCGTTCCTTGGGTTCAGGGGTTCAGTTCAGCGCCAACAACTCTGACTGGGCAAACAAAACTGTTATGGAAATAGCAATGAAAAACCCTTCTACCTCTGAGTGGCCAAGGACAGAGAGATGGAGGATTGCCATTGCCGCCCTAAACACCAGCACTGTGTTGGGCAGCAATGACAGTCCTCCGTCTCTCTGTCCTTGGCCACTCAGATCTAGAAGGGTTTTTCAAAGGGCAGCAGAATCCCTTCCCTGCAACCAGCAGCAAGTCTTATTTAACTCAAAGCTAAACACGCGACAAGTTACAGTGACAAATAAACCTATCCAGTAAGTGTTTGGAATGCAGAAGGAAATGGAAGGACCCGGAGAAAGCCCCTGCATTCCAAGGGGAGGACGGACAGACACTCCTTACAGAATGGCTGCGGAATTGAGCTCCGAGCTTTGGGACACCCCAAACTGCGGTAGCAACAAGCCAGCTGTTGTGATTCCATCATTTAACCACATCACGTACCCATCACCGTCACCAGTACCTCCTCCAACTGTGATAAGCTGTCAGGTTATCTGACCACTATAAATGAACATTCAGTGTGGTTTTGTGTGTGAGAAGAGAGTTGATGGGAAAAAGTTTCAGGAAAATGTGGAGAGGGTTATGGGGTCTGACGGGATTACTCTGTTGCGGGCTAGCATGCACCCAGTCAGGCAAATAATATCCTCTTCTGCAGTGGCTTCTTCATGGTGTACATCTCAATCACTCGAGGTGTCGAGGGACCATGGGGTAGTGATGCAAAAACAGTTTGAATCCCATTTTAGCAGCTGGGATTTTAATGAATGTAATTGAATGAATTCTGAAATCACAGAGCTATTATCAGTAATTGGATTGTGGTGAAAAACACATCTGGTTCATTAATTCTCATTCAGGGAAGGGATTCTGCTGCCCTTTGAAGAGCAGGGGTGTATTGAGACCCGTGACAATGTGGAATATTCTTAACGGGTGGCACAGTACCATAGCGGTTAGCAGAATCTCTTTATAGCCCCAGCGATCATGGATTGGGGTACAATTCTCTAAGGCATTTGTATGTTCTGCCAATGACTGTGTGGGTTTCCTCTTGGTGCACTGGTTTCTCCCTTCATTCCAAGGATGTGTGGTCAGGGGTAGTGCATTGTGGCCTTGCTATGTCACCACTAGGAGCGTGGCAACATTTGCAGGCTGACCCAAGCACATCCTTGGACTGAGCTGGCTGTTGATGCAAAATACGCATTACACTGCATTTCAAATCTTCTCCTATGTTTTATGGTCTAAAGATTAGTGATTTTTTTTAAAAAGCTTGGCATTATTTGGCACATGTACATCAAAACATACAGTAACCTTCCTCATAAGTTGGTGCCAATAACTTAACGAAGTGATCCCCCAATTATTTTCCAAAAATTATTGTAGCTAAGTACAGACAAAATCGACAAGGATGTTGCCGGGACTGGAGGACCTGAGTTATAAGGAAAGATTGAATAGTTTCGGGCTTTATTCCTTGGAATGTAGAAGATTGAGAAGAGATTTGAGAGAGGTATACAGAATTATGAGGGGTATAGGTAGGCAGGCTTTTTCCACATTTAAGAGAAGTTTGGGTGGAAGGCAGGGGTATGGAGGGTACGTTGATGCAACTAGGCTGTCTAAATGGTTTGGCACAGACTAGATGGGCCAAAGGGCCTGTTTCTGTGCTGTCTATTTCAGGAATAACCTCAATGCTGTAACGTGGGAAGTTCAGCAGACAATTTGTGCATAGTTATCGACCACAGCCTCCAAAAGGACCACAACCTCATCGTGGTTGGGAGGCTTGCGTGCCTCAATGACCCAAGGAGCTATGCTGGCCGGGGTCAGGGCTTAACGCATTGACCCTTAATTGGATCACCCATGCCAAACAGGTCAAAGAGTAGATGCATCAGTCTAAGTGTGGACCGTTGGTTCTCCAGATTCGCAGGTTCAGCTCAGAGCTAACAATCCCAACTGACCAAACAAAACTGTTACAGAAACAGCAATGAGGAATCATTCTACATTTGAGAATCTCGCCAAGAGCGAGATAAATCTGGTTTTTGGAATGTACAACACTGGCAAGCAAGTACATTTAACCACAGAAATGCATTGTTACAGCCTATATATCATATACTGGGTGTCAGTGAAAGCAGATAAACAGTCTTGTACTCAGGATGGAAAGGTGGTCAACGTCATGATGGCGTGGCTGCCATTTTGAAGAAAGACATGGAGAAGTGCTTGTTGGAGTGCAAACCTATCAACAATAGCCTGTAACATATGGGGAATCAACAAATACAATGTCCATACCAAGGTGAAGCTGTTCCACAGCTGTGTTCTGTCCACACCCTTGTATGGGTCAGAATGTTGGCACGTGACAGAGACCGACCTTGTCAATCTGTTGACATTTCACACCACGAGTCTCCAGGAGATCCTCCACACCTTCTGGCCAAGAATGAGCTCCAGCATCACCCTACGTCAGTACCTTAAGAGGACGTGGCCACAGTTATCATGAAGAAGCATTAGAGATGGACTGGGCACATGAGAAGAGAGGCTAACTCCATCATCAAAGCGGCACTTGTCTTCTCCCCTGCAGAGCAGAAGAAACACAGGAGACCAAAGGCACCTTGGGGCCACACTGATGAGGTGGAATTGAGGGCCCCAAATCAACAGTGGAGAAGATGGCCAAGGACACTTGGAGATGGAGCACCTCCATTGCTGCCCTGAATGTCAATGTTGCAATGAGCAGGAAGTAAGTAGCTTCCCAAAGTGACTGGTTGTCATGGAAACCAGTGGTGTGTGGGATGCTGCTGATTTCCGTCATCATCAATCCAATTTGGTGCGGAGGCTGAGAGGGTTGAGAGCTTCAGGTTCCTAGATGTAAACATCACCAAGAACTTGAGTAGCACACACATAGAGGGTCAGGCAGCATCTATGGAGTCAAGACCCTTCATCAGGATTGAAAAGGAATTGAGCAGAAGCCAGAAAAAGGTGTTGGGTGGAATGGAAGGAGCTCAGCATTGACCTAGAGGACAGTGACGAGACTCCTCTGCTCCTTATAGAAATGGTAGCCATGACATCAGATTCAAAGTCAGGTTTACTATCAATGTGTGTTGTGAAATTTGTTGCTTTGTGGCAGCAGTATAGTTATATTACAATAGGAATGTAAAAATAGGCAGTGCGAAAAGAGAGCAAAAAGTGAGGTAGTGTTCATGGACCATTCAGAAATCTGATGGTAGAGGGGATAAATCAGTTCCTAAAGTCTTCAGGCTCCTGTACCTCCTCCCTAGTGGTAATAATGAGAAGCGGACATGTCCTGGAAGGTGAGGGTCCTTAATGGTGGATGCCGCTTTCTTGAGATGTTACCTATTGAAATTGTGGAAGCTAGTGTCCATAACCTTCCTGGCTGTGTTTACAACCCTCAACAGCTTTATCTGGTCCTGTACATTGGCCCCTCCATAGCAGACAGAATGTTGTCCATACTACATTTGTCGAAATTTGTTAGAGCCATTGGTAACAAATCTCTTCAGGCTTCTAATGAAATATAGTCATTGTCATGCCCTCTTCGTAATTGCATTAATGTGTTCAGCCAAGGACAGACCGTCAGAGATGTTGACACCCAGGAACCTGAAGCTGCTCACCCTTTTCACTGTGGATCTTAACAGGAAGTTATCCTAAGTGGACAGGAAACAGGAAGTAACAGGAAATTCAACGTTTCAGTGGAAGGAAGGCACCTCCAACAGTGTGCTGCTTTCTTCGGGTGACCCCAACCGGGATAATTGCACCCTAGCATCTGCCATATGTCACCAATGCAACTCACAAATTTGTTCAGGTGTAGGGTGGGGAGTATTCTAACTGGTTGCTTCCTCATCTGGTATGGAGGTGTCACTCTTCAGGTGTAGGGTGGGGAGTATTCTAACTGGTTGCTTCCTCATCTGGTATGGAGGTGTCACTCTTCAGGTGTAGGGTGGGGAGTATTCTAACTGGTTGCTTCCTCATCTGGTATGGAGGTGTCACTCCAGGTGTAGGGTGGGGAGTATTCTAACTGGTTGCTTCCTCATCTGGTATGGAGGTGTCACTCTTCAGGTGTAGGGTGGGGAGTATTCTAACTGGTTGCTTCCTCATCTGGTATGGAGGTGTCACTCCAGGTGTAGGGTGGGGAGTATTCTAACTGGTTGCTTCCTCATCTGGTATGGAGGTGTCACTCCAGGTGTAGGGTGGGGAGTATTCTAACTGGTTGCTTCCTCATCTGGTATGGAGGTGTCACTCCAGGTGTAGGGTGGGGAGTATTCTAACTGGTTGCTTCCTCATCTGGTATGGAGGTGTCACTCTTCAGGTGTAGGGTGGGGAGTATTCTAACTGGTTGCTTCCTCATCTGGTATGGAGGTGTCACTCCAGGTGTAGGGTGGGGAGTATTCTAACTGGTTGCTTCCTCATCTGGTATGGAGGTGTCACTCCAGGTGGAGGGTGGGGAGTATTCTAACTGGTTGCTTCCTCATCTGGTATGGAGGTGTCACTCCAGGTGGAGGGTGGGGAGTATTCTAACTGGTTGCTTCCTCATCTGGTATGGAGGTGTCACTCTTCAGGTGTAGGGTGGGGAGTATTCTAACTGGTTGCTTCCTCATCTGGTATGGAGGTGTCACTCTTCAGGTGTAGTGTGGTGAGTATTCTAACTGGTTGCTTCCTCATCTGGTATGGAGGTGTCACTCTTCAGGTGTAGGGTGGGGAGTATTCTAACTGGTTGCTTCCTCATCTGGTATGGAGGTGTCACTCCAGGTGTAGGGTGGGGAGTATTCTAACTGGTTGCTTCCTCATCTGGAATGGAGGTGTCACTCTTCAGGTGTAGGGTGGGGAGTATTCTAACTGGTTGCTTCCTCATCTGGTATGGAGGTGTCACTCTTCAGGTGTAGGGTGGGGAGTATTCTAACTGGTTCCTTCCTCATCTGGTATGGAGGTGTCACTCTTCAGGTGTAGGGTGGGGAGTATTCTAACTGGTTGCTTCCTCATCTGGTATGGAGGTGTCACTCCAGGTGTAGGGTGGGGAGTATTCTAACTGGTTCCTTCCTCATCTGGTATGGAGGTGTCACTCTTCAGGTGTAGGGTGGTGAGTATTCTAACTGGTTCCTTCCTCATCTGGTATGGCGGTGTCACTCTTCAGGTGTAGGGTGGTGAGTATTCTAACTGGTTGCTTCCTCATCTGGTATGGAGGTGTCACTCTTCAGGTGTAGGGTGGGGAGTATTCTAACTGGTTCCTTCCTCATCTGGTATGGAGGTGTCACTCGTCAGGTGTAGGGTGGGGAGTATTCTAACTGGTTGCTTCCTCATCTGGTATGGAGGTGTCACTCTTCAGGTGTAGGGTGGGGAGTATTCTAACTGGTTGCTTCCTCATCTGGTATGGAGGTGTCACTCTTCAGTGTAGGGTGGGGAGTATTCTAACTGGTTGCTTCCTCATCTGGTATGGAGGTGTCACTCTTCAGTGTAGGGTGGGGAGTATTCTAACTGGTTGCTTCCTCATCTGGTATGGAGGTGTCACTCTTCAGTGTAGGGTGGGGAGTATTCTAACTGGTTGCTTCCTCATCTGGTATGGAGGTGTCACTCTTCAGGTGTAGGGTGGGGAGTATTCTAACTGGTTCCTTCCTCATCTGGTATGGAGGTGTCACTCCAGGTGTAGGGTGGGGAGTATTCTAACTGGTTGCTTCCTCATCTGGTATGGAGGTGTCACTCTTCAGGATTGGATGAAGCTGCAGAAAGGTGCAAACTCAGCCAGTTGCATTATGGGTACTGGCCTCCCCAGCATCGAGGCCGGCCTCAAAAGGTGATGCCTCAAAGAGGTGACACCTATCACTAAGGGCCCACACCAACCCGGACATGCCCTCTTCTCATTACTACCAACAAGCATGAGGTACAGGAGCCTGAAGGCACACCCTCAGTGTTTCAGGGACAGTTTCTCCCTCTCCACCATCAGATTTCTGAATGGACATTGAACCCCTGAATTTTCCCTCAGTATTTTTTCCTCTCTTTTTGCACTATTTATTTAATTTTTTTATACAGATTTAATTGTAAGTCATAGCTTTTATTATTCTACCACAAAACAACAAATTTCACCGCATATGCGGGTGATATTAAAGCAGATTCTGTAGGGCCGCTGGCTCAAGAGGTGATGGGAAGCAGAGTTTAACATGGCATTTTGCTATTTGGTTACAGCCTCGTCAGCCGTACCTGCCTGGATATCTGGGCATTGCTCCAAACGGCACACAGTCCCGGATCAGAATCCTGAACCCCCAGAGATCACCGCATGACTACCTCCCCATTGCCGTGCTGACCACCATCTGCTGCTTTTGGCCAACGGGGATCTTCGCCATTATCAAAGCACTGGAGGTAAATGAGGCCACCCTAACTCATCTCACTTCCCATGGATTAAACATCAGTGCAGCATTTGGTCATAGTGCCATAGAGCATGACAGCACAGAAACAAGCCCTTCGGCCCATCTAATCCATGCTGATTTGTTGTTCTGTCTAGTCCCATCGACTTGCCAGTTGGACTTGATCCACCTTGACAGATATAGAATCAGAATCAGGTTCATAGTCATTGACATTAGAAAATAGAACATAGAATAGTACAGCAACGTACAGGCCCTTCAGCCCACTATGCTGTGATGACCTTTTAACCCACCCCAAGTTCAATCTAACTCTTCTTTGTCGCATAGCCCTCGATTTTTAATTCAACAATGTGCTTATTTAAATGCCTCTTAAATGTCTGTAATATATCTGCCTCCACCACCACCTCTGGCAGGATGTTCCACACACCCACCACTCTCTGTTTAAATGTCTGTAATATATCTGCCTCCACCACTACCTCTGGCAGGATGTTCCACACACCCACAACTCTCTGTTCAAATAAAAGCTGCCTGTGGTTTTCCAAACATAAAGTAAATTTATTATCAGATTCCATATATGTTCCTATGTACTACCTTGAAATTCATTGTCATACAGGCTTTTGCAGGAAAATAAAAACGACTATAGAATTTATGAAAAACTATACAAATAATAAAAACTGACAACCAACCAATGTGCAAAAGAAGACAAATAGTGCAACTAACAAAATAAATACCAAAACACCTATACCTTCTTCCAGTCAGCTTAAAATTATGCTCCCTCTTATTATCCATTTCTGACCTGTGAAAAAGTGGCTGGCTATCCACTCTGCCTATGCCTCTCTTCATCTTGTACACCTCTACCAAGTCCCCCCCTCATCCTCCTTCACTCCAAAGAGAAAAGCTCCAGAACTCTCAATCTATCCTCTTAAGACATGCTCTCTAATCCAGGAGGCATCCTGGTAAATCTCCTCTGCACCCTCTCTAAAACTTCCACATTCTTCCCACAATGAGATGACCGGAACTGAACAGAATATTCCAAGTGTGTCCTAACCAGGGTTAGTTGATATTCATAAAATTTGATTGTGGCAACAGTAGAGTGCATAACAAGTTACTGTCAATCTCAGCAGGTAAGTAAATAGATTGATGGGTAGATTGACAGGTAGGCAAGTAGTCGGTAGAGAGAATAGAGAGAGTCATAGAGTCCATAAGACCATAAGACACAGGAGCAGAACTAGGCCATTCAGACCATCGATTTTGCTCTGCCGTTCCATCGTGGCTGATCCCGGATCCCACTCAACCCCATACTCATGCTTTCTTACCATATCCTTTGATGCCCTGACCGATCAGGAAACATCAACTTCCACCTTATATATACCCACGGACTTGGCCTTCACCGCAGTCTGTGGCAGAGCATTGAACACATTCACTACTCTAAAAACATTCCTCCTCACCTCTTCCAAAAGGTCGCCCCCCAACTTTAGGTCTGTGCCCTCTATTTCTGGATAGCCCTGCCTCTCCACGTTCACCCTGCCTTGTCTTTTCAACATTCAGTAGGTTTCAATGATATCCCCACGCGTTCTTCTAAATTCCAGTGATTACAAGCCCAAAGCTGCCAAATGCTCCTCACATGTTAACCCCTTCATTCCCAGAATCATCCCTGTGAACATCCTTTGGACTCTCTCCAATGATAACACATCTTTTCTGAGGCCCAAAACTGTTGGCAATATTCCAAGTGTAGCCTGACTAGGGTCTTATAAAGGCTCAGTATTATTTCCTTGCTTTTTTATTCTATTCCCCTTGAAATAAATGCCATCATTGCATTTGTCTTCTTTACCACAGACTCAACTTGTAAGTTAACCTTCTGAGAGCCTTGCAAAAGAACTCCCAAGTCCCTTTGCACCTTGGATGTTTGAACCTTCCTCCCATTTAGATAATAGTCCACACTATTGTTTCTTTTACCAAAATACGTTATTGTACATTTTCCAACATTTTATTCCATCTGCCACTTTTTTGTCCATTCTTCCCATTTAGAAACATAGAAACATCGGAAACCTACAGCACAATACAGGCCCTTCGGCCCACAAAGCTGTGCCAAACACACTCACCACTCTCTGTGTAAAAAAACTTACCCCTGACATCTCCTCGGTACCTACTTCCCAGCACCTTAAAACTGTGCCCTCTCGTTCTAGCCATTTCAGCCCTGGGAAAAAGCCTCTGACTATCCACATGATCAATGCCCCTCATCATCTTATACACATTTGTCCAACTCCTGCTGTAATCACATTGCTTCCTCAGCACTAGTTGACCCTCCACCTATCTTTGTATCATTCGGAAACTTTGCCACAAAGCCATCAATTCCTTTATCCAAATAATTGACAAACAATGTGAAAAGTAGAGGTCCCAATACTGACCCCTGAGGAACAGCACTAGTCACGGCAGCCTGCTAGAAAAGGCCCCTTTATCCCCACTCGCTGTCTCGTGCCTGCCAGCCATTCCTCTATCCAACCCAGTACCTTTCCTGTAACGCCATAGGATTTTATCCTGTTAAGCAACCTCATGTGTGGCACCTTATCAAGTACCTTCTGAAAATCCAAATAAATTACGGCCCCTGTGTCTCTTTTGTCAACCCTGCTTGCTACTTCCTCAAAGAACTCTAATAGATTTGTCAGGTAAGTTTTCCCTTGACAGAAACCATGCTGACTTTGACTTATCTTAACATTAGTCTCCAAGTACCCTGAACCTTCATCCTTAATAGTAAACTCCAACACTTTCCCAACCACTGAGGTTATGCTAACTGGCCTTTAATTTCCTTTCTTTTGCTATCCTCCCTTCTTAGAGTGGAGTGGCATTTACAATCTCCCAGTCCTTTGGGACCATGGCAGTATCAATGATTCTTGAAAGATCATGACCAATGCATCCATTATCTCTTCAGCAACCTCTCTCGGGACTCTGGGATGTAGTCCATCTGGTCCAGGTGACTTATCCACCTTAAGACCTTTCAGTTTGCCTTGAACTTTTTCCACTGTAATAGCAAAGACACTGACTCCTGCTCCCTGACACTCACAAACCTCTGGCACACTGCTGGTGTCTTCCACAGTGAAGACAGATGCAAAATCCCATTAAGTTCATCTGCCATTTCTTCATCCCCCATTACTATCTCACCAGCATCATTTTCCCGTGGTCCAATATGCTCTCACCTCCCTATCACTCTTTATCTAACTGTAAAAGCTTTTAGTATCCTGCTTTATATTATTGGCTAGTTTGCCCTTTATTTCATTTTTTCTCTTCTTATAGCTTTTTTAATTGCCTTTTGTTGGATTTTAAAAACTTCCCAATCATCCAACTTCCCACTCACTTTTGCTACACTGTGTACCCTTTCCATGGCTTTTATGCAGTCCTAACATTCCTTGTCGGCCACGATTGCCTACCACTGTCATATCAAACTTTTTCTTCTGTGGGACATATCTATCTTGCACCTTGTGAACAACTCCCAGAAACTTCAGCCCTCTCTGCTGTGCCGTCATCCCCTCCAGTATCCTCCTCCAATCCACCTGGGCAAACTCCTCTCTCGTGCCTCTGTAATTCTCTTTATTCCATTGCAATACTGATAGATGTGACTTGTGCTTCTCCCTTTCAAACTGCAGTATAAATTCAATTATCTTATGATCACTGCCTCATAATGTTTCCTTCACAGTAAGCTTCCTATTAAGATTTGGGTTATTACACAAGCCCCCAGTCTAAGATAACCTTTCCCTGAGTGGGCTCAGGCACAAACTGCTCTAAAAAGCCATTTCATAGGCATTCAACAAAATCCCTCTGTTGCGATCCATAGAGCCAAAGAGTCATAGAAAACTACAGGACGAAAACAGCCCATCTAGTCCATGCTGAAGCACTTAGACTGCCTAGTCCCATCGATCTGCACATGGACCACAGCTGTCCAAACCCCTACCATCCATGTACCTGTCCAAGCTTCTCTGAAATGTTAAAATTGAAATTGCATCCACCACTTGTGCTGTCTGCTCATTCCACAGACGAATAAATAACAGTCAGCCCTCACACAGTCTTATTCACGAACCTGTAACTATAGCTTGTTTTTCTCCATCACAGACTGCTTTTTCACTAATGTTTCTCTTCGTGTTGCTTCGTGTTTGTGTCTAATCTGGCAAATGAAGCAGGATTGGTGACAGGGTCAATCACTTCACATTAGCTGGCCGCTCATACACTAATATGAATAGAAACTCCCAGCTGAGTGCATTTCCCGTGACCTACTTTGTCACAGGTCAGTGGTGGATGTAATTACAGCTCAGTAACTATCACCGTTTCCGCTGAGGGGACTCACCGAAGGCCAAGGTATCTTCCTGATGCTGACAGCTCTGACAACGATAACATGCAGCTCTTCCCAGTGAACCTGACCTGAGAATTGCCAAAATTGTCATAAAATTTGTTCCTTCTTCTTTCCTGATCCAGGAGTGAAGTATCTGATAAAATAAAGGAGATACTGCACCTTTTATAAACATTTTAAGAAATCATTTTCTTGAATTGAATTGACTTTCTTTCTTACATCGTTCACTTACATGAGGAGTAAAAATCTTTATGTTACGTCTCTGTCTGAATGTGCCATGTGCAAATTATAGTAATTTGTAATAAATAGTATGTACAGTAAGATGAACAGCGGAACAGTCAGTATAGCTTAGAAATACAATTGTGTCAGTGTGAATTAATGAATAAAATACAGAAAGAAAGAAAAATGGTTAATATTTATCAATCAATCCCTAAGCCACTCCACAAAGTATATACTGCCGGAGGGAACTGCAATTGTCCAACAGGTTTTCTTTCCCCCTCACCCCCTCTCTCTCTCTCTCCTCTCTCTTTTCCTCTCTCACTCCCCTTCTCTCTTCCTTCCTCCTTCCCTCCTTCCCTCTCCCCCCACTCTCTTCCTCTCATTTCCCCCTCCTGATTTTCTTCTTTATCTCCACCTCTTAGCACTTATTGTAACCCAGCCAAAGAGAAGAATCCCCCTCACACAAAGAAATTGCTGCTTTTAGTACCTTCAAGGCCATTTACCTTAATACTTTTCCAGACAAACACATTTTTCACCATGATCTACTCTCAAGGCTGTAGCCTGATGCTCACACTAAGTTCTCAGAACATGGTTGTGAATTTTGTCAAAACATTCCCACATCACGGGCTAACACCATTTTGTCTTGCAAACTTCCATCTTGTGCTAAACAATGGAACACTTACCAAGAAGGAATTAAATTTAAAGCTCAAAGGATTCTACGATGTTGGAAATCGTGATGAAGGGTCTTGGCCTGAAGCCTTGACTGTATATTCCCCTCTCTAGACACTGCCTAACCTGCTCAGTTCCAAATCAAATTTAACTCTTTCCTTACACCACTGCAGTTGGGATCATTCCCCTCATGTGGGTAGCTTGTACTGTGGTAGCACTAACCTAGTCATACAATCATCGAGTGCTACAGCAACGATAAAGGCCCTATGCCCATCCAGTGCTGAACTCTTAGTCTGCCTAGTCCAATCAATGCACACCGGCACCATAGCCATCCATACCCCTCCTATCCATATACCTAACCAAACCTCTCTTCAACGTGACAACTGAACCGACATCCACCACTTCCACTGGCAGCTCGTTCTTCACTCTGAGCAAAGCAGATCCTCTTCAGGTTTCTCGTGAATATTTCACCTTTCACCCTTAACCTTCTAGTTTTTGGCATAGCCAACCTTGGTGGAAAAATCCTGCTTGCATTTTATACCCTTAGAGCAGGGTGGAGGAGGAACCTCCTCAGTCAGGGAGTGGTGAATCTGTGGAATTCTTGGTCACAGGAGGCTGTGGAGGCCAAGTCATTGGATATATTTAAAAAGGGGGTTGATAAATTCTTGATTAGTAAAGGTGTCAAATGTTAGAAAGTGGGAAAATAGGATTAAGAAGAAAAATAAAACAGTCATGAATGGTCAGAACAGATAGAATGGTGGAACAGATTTGATGGGCTGAATGGCCTAATTCTGTTCCTTTTTCTTCTGGATTTGTGGACCCACATGGGACTATGAAACAGCCTGTTATAGCAAAATCAGTATTCCAGTGTTCTTGGGGATGGCAGCAAGACACTTTCTCTGGGGAAATGATATTAAATGAATACCAAGTTTATCAATGAGACATCTGTAAAAAGCATCAGGGAGTTGGACAAAATTTCTAATTAATTCCACTAAGGAAAAAGTCATAGTCTGTAAACAGACTCCGCCGCTTTATTTGTGATTAATTGTATTCTGCTGATTGCAAACAGAAGACATGTTTGGAATAAACAGTTGAAGTTATGAACTGAGATCCTTCATCAGGACCCAAGGTTCTTGACCTGCAATGTTCAATGTTTATTTATTTCCATAGCTGCTGCTTGATCTACTGGGTCCCTCCAGTATCGCTCTGGATTTCCAGCACCTGCAGAATCTTGGTGCTTCTTCCCTTCCTCCATCAGATTTCTGATGGTCCGTGAACCCACCAACATAAAGGTCCTCTTCTTCCTCCCTGATGGAAGTAGTGAGTGACCTTCCTCATAATTGGACATCAGTGATTAGGGGATGGAGGTTTAGGGTGAGGGGGAAGAGGTTTAATGGGGATCTGAAGAAGAATGTTTTCCCAAGGCGGGGAACTTCACTCACCTCATTTCTGAACTGCTTCCACAACCTACAGCCTCCTTTCCAAGGACTCCATGACTCACGTTCTCAGTATTATTTATTTACTTTTTTCCTTTTTACAATCTGGCTTCTTTTGCACATTGGTTGTTTGTCAGTCTTTGCTTATGTACAGTTTTTCTTCAATTCTATTGTATTTCCTTATTTGCCAATAAATGCCTAGAAGGAAATGAACCTCAAGGTAGTTTTGGGGCTCTATCTGTACGGAGTTTGTGAGTGCGTGGGTTTACTCTGGATGTCTGGTAATCTAAGACCCCAGGCACCCTAGACATTCTCTCTTCTTCACTCTCTCATCGGACAGAAGGTACAAAAGCCTGGAAGTGTGTTCCAGCAGGCTCAAGGACAGCTTCTATCTTACTGCTTTAAGACTGAAATAGTAGGATAGATGCTTGACCTCAGAATCTACTTCACTTTCTCTGTAACTGTAACATTCTGTGATTGTTTTTTCTTGTACTGCCTCAGTGCACTGATGTGATGAAATGATCTGTAGGGATGGGGATGCAAAGCAAAATAATCCATTGTGCCTTGGTACATGTGTTAATAAAGAAACCCCATTTTCCACTTCACTCAATAAAACTAACATACCTTTTTGCCTCTGCAGACTCGGGCAGCGGTGTCACGGGGAGACTACCTCTCAGCACAGATCTCCTCCCGCCAGGCCCGTAACTACTCATTCATCAGCCTGGCTGTGGGCATCTCTGCCATGGTCCTCTGTGCCATCTTGGCAATCGTCGTGGCGATTGAGGGCAAGCATCGCGACACTGAATGGGACCCCTAATCCCACAGGGAGCGGGTCTGACAGATGTGGCTCAATCAAACCCCAGGAATTACAGAGCTCTCTGTCGGACAGGGGAACAAGGAGATTTAAACTGAGACGTTCAAGAATAATTATCCTCTTTCATTTTCTTTGAATGCATTTATTGTTACAAACACTGGCGATCAGTGTTATTCAGATGCAGACATGAATTGCCACGGCTACATGAGAAAGATTCTCCAGGTATGTCCTGTCAAAGACGGCGATCTGAAGGCCTGAGCGAAGAGGGAAGTGGAGACTGATCTCAGAACCATTGGAGACCTGATTCTCTCCACACGCCAGACAAACTCTCCCACATGGAGATTCAGATTAATTCACATATTTATCACATATATATCAAGGCATGTAGTAAGATGTGCTAACAGCCTACACAACCTAACAACCCGCCCCAGGCCTCTGCTCCATCCTCGGTCCAGTAAAGTGAACGTGTGATGACGGACATCCGCGGATGGCGGACTGTCGCAGGTCAGAGGCTTCTGCCAGCAGGAAGCACGAGTTGGTACGATCGGAGTTCAAGGCCTGGACTTCAGGGTCCCATCATTAGTTAGTCCAGAAGTTGAAGAGAAAAGTCTGAGGGTCAATGGAATTCCAGAATTCCTGATGGCTGAATCCTGGAGTTGGAGGAGTGTGTGTGTGTGTGTGTGTGTGTGTGTGTGTGTGTGTGTGTGTGTGTGTGTGTGTGTGTGTGTGTGTGTGTGTGTGTGTGTGTGTGTGTGTGTGTGTGTGTGTGTGTGTGTGTGAGAGAGAGAGAGAGAGAGTGTGTGAATGTGATTTTGTGTGTGTGTCTGTGCGTGTTTGAGTTTGTGTGGGTGTGTGGGAGTGAGAGAGAGAGAGTGTGTGTGAATGTGAGTTTGTGTGTGTGTGTGAGGGAGAGAGAGAGAGTGTGTGTGAATGTGAGTTTGTGTGTGTGTGTGTGTGTGAGGGAGAGAGAGAGAGTGTGTGTGAATGTGATTTTGTGTGTGTGTCTGTGCGTGTTTGAGTTTGTGTGGGTGTGTGAGGGAGAGAGAGTGTATGTGAGGGAGAGAGAGGGAGAGTGTGTGTGAATGTGATTTTGTGTGTGTGTCTGTGCGTGTTTGAGTTTGTGTGGGTGTGTGGGAGTGAGAGAGAGAGAGTGTGTGTGAATGTGAGTTTGTGTGTGTGTGTGTGAGGGAGAGAGAGAGAGTGTGTGTGAATGTGAGTTTGTGTGTGTGTGTGTGTGTGAGGGAGAGAGAGAGAGAGTGTGTGTGAATGTGATTTTGTGTGTGTGTCTGTGCGTGTTTGAGTTTGTGTGGGTGTGTGAGGGAGAGAGAGTGTATGTGAGGGAGAGAGAGGGAGAGTGTGTGTGAATGTGATTTTGTGTGTGTGTCTGTGCGTGTTTGAGTTTGTGTGGGTGTGTGGGAGTGAGGAAAGGGGCTTGTCTTTGTTGCTTTTGTCTTGTTACTTGTTGTGCTCTGTGTTATCCAGATGTCTCCAGATGTCAACTCCTTAAACAGTGAAAAATAAATAGCTGGTTTCTAAAATGCAAATAGTTGATTCAATGCTAAACTGTCTATCAAACATAGATTTACAGCAGTAAGAGCCAGGAGTGAAGGAAGGGAGGTAGGTGGGGAAGGGCAGATGAAGCAAGAAACTGGACAGTGATAGGTGGTAAAAAGCTGAAGAAGAAGGAATCTGATAGGAGAGGAGAGTGGACCATGGGAGAGAGGGGGAGGAGGGGGATTTGATAGGCAGGTGAGGAGAAGGGGTGAGAGAGGGAACCAGAATGGGAATGGAAAAAGGGAGAAGGAGGGAGGGAGGGAAATTACCTGAAGTTAGAGAAATCAATGTTCATGTAATGTATAAGTGTACTCATCACAGAGAGCTATGTGACAGAGGAGGAGATTTCACTCCCCATTGGTATCGGTTTATTATCGTCACGAGTCAGGGAAAGTTTGCCTCGCAGACTGTTCATCCAGAGTAGTTCATCACACAGTGCATTGAGGTATAACAAGATAAAGTAACAGTCGAGAATAAAGTGGAACAGCTGCAGAGAGGAAGTAGTGGTCCTCCGCAGGTCAAGGGTGTACGTCCCAGCTATCTACACCATGTGTGGTTGACAAGACCAAAGTGAGAGTGGCAGTCTCTGTTGCAAGAGTCTCATCTATAAGCTGGAATGCAGTGTCCCTTTCTATGGGCCAGATTGTCCTCTGGCGCTTTCAGGATGTTTCCCTCGCCTGACTTAAGGTGTTGTTTCAGGGTGCCTCTGCGTCTGGCATGCTCAGCTGTATTGAGTCCTCCCAGATATGCAGAGCCTTCGTGTCCTGCTTGCAGACATCCTCGGGGCAGTTGTGGGCGGCCGGCAGTTCTCTCGACTGAAGCTGGCTCTGTGTAGAGGATGTCACTTGGGGTGCGGCCACCCTGCATGCAAGAAACATGAGAAGGGTCTAAATGCTAGGGAGACTGGTACAAAAGAGAAGCTCGGTATTGGGTACTCTGTCCCTCCAGGAGATGCCCAAGATGCAATGCAGGCATCTTAAATGGAGGGGCCTGAGCCTTCGCTCCTGCTTAGCGTATGTTGTCCAGGTTTCACTGCTGTACAGCGGTGTGCTGGGGACACAAGTGCTGTACGCTGTCATCTTCGTGTTGACTGAGAGCTGCCAGCCTCGTGTGGTGAAGCAGGCAGGAGTTGTTCAGCCTTCCCAATACACTTGTCGGTTTCTGCCTCCACTGATGATGGCCCCCATGTATGTGAAATGATGAACAACATCCAGTTTGTAATTATTAATGTTAATGACTGGTGGTGCCTCCACACCTTGTCACAAGATGTTCGTGTTTTTCAGGCTGATAGTCAGACCAAATTCCTGCAGGCCTGGGACAAACAATCTAACATGCTCCGGAGGTGCATCAGCGTGTGGATTGTGACTGCAAACAGTATGTCTCTGATCATAGCCTCGCGCACTTTCGATTTGTCCTTGCGGTGGGTGAGGTTAAAAAACCTCTCATTTGATCTGTTGTGGTTAGATCCCCTCTGTTGCAATGCCAATCCATGCCACAGGAGAAGGGCAAAGAGTATTTTTTTATTAAACTAAATATACTTTATTCCAAAATAAAATTACATACAATAACCATTCAAAGACTTTCAGTTCTTTACAGTTGGTACCATTACTGTCTTTACATTTTCACAGTTCTAATGTTTTGCCAGCAACGTGGCACTTTATTCTTTCATATTTACATTCAGGGGGTATACCCCCGCCCCCCTACCCCTCAACTCCCGCAGGAGAAGAACCCTAGACTGTGGTCCTTCCCCACCGGGCTCTTGCGGTGGCTGCACCGAGTTTGAGTGCGTCTCTCAGCACGTACTCCTGCAGCTGAGAATGTGCCAGTCGGCAGCATTCCCCCACGGACATCTCCGTGTGCTGGTAGACCATCAAGTTTCGGGCCGACCAAAGAGCGTCTTTCACCGAGTTGATGATCTGCCAGCAGCACCGGATGTTGGTCTCGGTGTGCGTCCCCGGGAACAGCCCGTAGATCAGAGAGCCCTCTGTTACGCAGCTGCTGGGGATGAACCTCGACAGAGCCCCTTCCATCCTCCTCCACACCTTCTCAGTGAACCCACAGTGTGCAAAGAGGTGGGTCACCGACTCCTCCTCACTGCAGTCCTCCCGTGGGCAGAGAGGTGTGGAGACGATGTTCCGGGCGTACAGGAGGGATCGGACTGGGAGGGCCCCTCTCACCGCCAGCCAGGCGAGGTCTCGCTGCCTGTTGATGAGGTCTGGCGATGAGGCATTTTGCCAGATGAACTGGACAGTCTGCTCAGGAGAAGGGCAAAGAGTATTGGGTTGAGAACACAGCCTGGCTAAACGCCACTGCTTAGGACAAAAGGCCCTGAGGAGATGATTCTGGACTGCACAGCCCTTTCACGTTGTTGTGGAAGGATCTGATCGTGCTCTGCGGTCCACCTTACAGAGAATGTGAAAGAGCCTGTCCCTGCTGACCAGGTCAAATGCCCTGGTGAGGGCAATAACACGATGTCGAGGGGTTCTTTTGCTTTCTGCAGTTGGCAGAGAGAGAAAATCATGACCACCTTCCAACATGGAAACCACTCTTTGGCTCTGGGTAGACACGCCCAACCAGCCTCTGTAGGAGGAGCGAGGAAAGTCAGGCAACGGCTTTGCCAACAATGTGGAAGAGTGTGGCTGTCACATTCACTTCTCTCACCTATGTGCTGGGAGAGGGTAATGATCTCCATATCCTGCGGTACAGCTCCCATCTGCCAGCACTGACAGAGAGCAGTCAAACGGTGCTTGATCAGGTCTGGGGCAGTCCCATTACTGCTTTCCCTGATGCCTTCCCTCTGGGGTCTGCTCTGCACCCAGTTCTTCCATTGTCGGCAAGCATTCCGCGGCGTCCGGGGCTGAAGTGGAGACAATGTTCACTCTAGGGTAGAGGTCAGAGTGATGTTCCAACCATCTCTCTATCTGTCTGCCCCTGTCTGTGATTACATCCTCGTTAATGGATTTGAGGGGAGCCACCTTGGTCTGAGAGGGGCTGAGGGCTTTCATGCTGCCTGTCGGTGCTGTGGTCTGGATGTCTTCACTGAGCTGCGTCCAGTACTTGTTAGCACAGCGCCTGGAAAGCTGCTGAACTTTACTTCAAGTCAAGTCAAGTCAACTGAAGTCACTTTTTATTGTCATTTCGACCATAACTGCTGGTACAGTACACAGTAAAAATGAGAGAATGTTTTCCAGGACCATGGTGTTACATGAAACAATACAAAAACTACACTGAACTACGTAAAACAACACAGAAAACAAACTACACTGGACTACAGACCTGCCCAGGACTGTGTAAAGTGCACAAGACAGTGCAGGCATTACAATAAATAATAAACAAGACAATAGGCACAGTAGAGGGCAGTAAGTTGGTTTCAGTCCATGCTCTGGGTATTGAGGAGTCTGATAGCTTGGGGGAAGAAACTGTTACATAGTCTGGCCGTGAGAGCCCGAATGCTTCGGTGCCTTTTCCCAGATGGCAGGAGGGAGAAGAGTTTGTATGAGGGGTGCTGTTTGCTTTGTGGATGCAGCGTGTAGTGTAAATTTCTGTAATGGTGGGAAGAGAGACCTCGATGATCTTCTCAGCTGACCTCACTATCTGCTGCAGGGTCTTGCGATCCCAGATGGTGCAATTTCCGAACCAGGCAGTGATGCAGCTGCTCAGGATGCTCTCAGTACAATCCCTGTAGAATGTGATGAGGATGGGGGGTGGGAGATGGACTTTCCTCACCTTTGCAGAAAGTAAAGAATTTTCTGGGCTTTCTTTGCTATGGAGCTGGTGTTGAGGGACCAGGTGAGATTCTCCGCCAGGTGAACACCAAGAAATTTGGTGCTCTTAACGATCTCTACCGAGGAGCCGCCGATGTTCAGCGGGGAGTGGTCGCTCCATGCCCTCCTGAAGTCAACAACCATTTCTTTTGTTTTGTTCACATTCAGAGACAGGTTGTTGGCTCTGCACCAGTCCGTTAGCCGCGGCACCTCCTCTCTGTAAGCTGACTCGTCGTTCTTGCTGATGAGACCCACCATGGTCGTGTCATCGGTGAACTTGATGATGTGGTTCGAGCTGTGTGTTGCAGCACAGTCGTGGGTCAGCAGAGTGAACAGCAGTGGACCGAGCACGCAACCCTGGGGAGCCCCCGTGCTCAGTGTGATGGTGTTGGAGATGCTGCTCCCGATCCAGACTGACTGAGGTCTCCCAGTCAGGAAGTCTAGGATCCAGTTGCAGAGGGAGGTGTTCAGGCCCAGTAGGCTCAGCTTTCCAATCAGTTTCTGAGGGATGATTGTGTTGAAAGCTGAACTGAAGTCTATAAACAGCATTCGAACGTATGTGTCTTTTTTGTCCAGGTGGGTTAGGGCCAGGTGGAGGGTGGTGGCAATGGCGTCATCTGTTGAGCGGTTTGGACAGTACGTAAACTGCAGGGGGTCCAGTGAGGGGGGCAGCAGGGTCTTGATATGCCTCATGCCAAGCCTCTCGAAACACTTCATGATGATGGATGTAAGTGCAACGGGGCGGTAGTCATTTAGGCAGGACACTGAAGACTTCTTTGACACGGGGACAATGGTGGCGGCCTTGAAGCACGTTGGAACAGTGGCGCTGCTGAGGGAGATGTTGAAGATGTCAGTGAGAACATCTGTAGCTGGTCTGCACATCCTCTGAGCACTCTACCAGGAATATGCTCAGAGTGAGGGGGCTTCCGGTGGCTTAGTAAACCACGTGGGCGCGAGTCTAGCTACAGATTATAGTGTGAGGGCCGTGACCAGGGTGCACTGCAGAATGGTGAGATGAGGCCCAGAGGGATTGCATTAAAAGTAAACTTTACATGGGAATCTTTGCAGAAGAGGAGCAAGGATGTTTTATGTTCTTTCTTGTAGAAGATCCTATGTGGAAGTTCTGTCCCTGTTCCTCTCACTCGATGGAAGGAGTGGACACATTAAGGGAACAGTCAGGACGACCCCTCGGTTTCTTTGAAAGTAAGGCCGGGGGGGGTTCTCATCTGCTTCACACTTCACAAAGCAAACCCGAAGCCCTCTGCCGAGCTGGTCAGACGTTGGGCACTCTCACTTGCACTCTCCTGCAGCTGAGGTCAATTTCTTTCTAACTCACCATCACAATAAACGTGTATTGGATTTCAAACTCTGCATTCTAAATATGTGCAGGTCGTCTGTCGGGAATCTGATGCCTGATTGAATCCCATGGTGCTTCACCGGGATTCTGTGCCGTGTCCTGGGATTTCCCGGCAGCTGTCCTTCTGCCTGTTCCAATGGTGCACAGTGTGTTCAATCGGAATCAGGAACAGGGTTATTTGTATGTCATGCGTTGTGTTGTTTTTCAGCAGCAGGACACTGCAATCCATAGAAATTACGATAAGAATATATTTTAAAAAGAGAACAAAATAGTGAGGTCATATTCCTGGGTTCATGGTCCATTTGGAAATCTGATGGTGGAGGGGAAGAAACACTGAGTGTGTGTCTTCAGGCTGATGGTGGTAATGAGTGGACGGCATGTCCTGGGTGGTGAGGGTCTTTAATGGTGGATGCCACCTTTCTGAGGCATCGCCTTTTGAAGATATTCTCGATGGTGGAGAGGCCTGTGTCAGGGCTGAGTCAACAACCCTCTGCAGCCTTTTCCGATCCTGTGCATTGGTGACAGTGATGCAGACCTGTCAGAAGGCATTAACATGTTGATCATGCAAACAATTATGGATTTGAGCCAGAAACTAGAGGGAGTGTTGCTGTGAATGCACCATATAAGGTGTTGAAGAGCTGTTATATACTTTTGAGGAGCAGGCTCAATGGGGCGAATGGCCCAGTTCTGCTCCTATACATTATGGTATTACCAAGTAAGCATTCAGAATGCTCTACATGGTACACCGGTAGAAATTTGTTAGAGTCATTGGTGACGTAGCATATCTCCTCAAACTCCGGGAGAGGTGGTGTGCCTTCTTTGTGATTGTATCAATGTGTTGAGCCCAGGATAGATCCTCTGAGATATTGATCCCAGGATAGATCCTCTGAGATGTTGGGCTCCGGATAGATCCTCTGAGATGTTGGGCTCCGGATAGATCCTCTGAGATGTTGATCCCAGGATAGATCCTCTGAGATGTTGGGCCCAGGATAGATCCTCTGAGACGTTGGGCCTAGGATAGATCCTCGGAGACGTTGGGCCCAGGCTAGATCCTCGGAGACGTTGAGCCCAGGATAGATCCTCGGAGACGTTGGGCCCAGGATAGATCCTCGGAGACGTTGGGCCCAGGATAGATCCTCTGAGATGTGGGGCCCAGGATAGATCCTCTGAGATGTGGAGCCCAGGATAGATCCTCGGAGATGTTGGGCCCAGGATAGATCCTCTGAGATGTTGATCCCAGGATAGATCCTCTGAGATGTTGGGCCCAGGATAGATCCTCTGAGACGTTGGGCCTAGGATAGATCCTCGGAGACGTTGGGCCCAGGATAGATCCTCGGAGACGTTGGGCCCAGGATAGATCCTCGGAGACGTTGAGCCCAGGATAGATCCTCGGAGACGTTGGTCCCAGGATAGATCCTCTGAGATGTTGGTCCCAGGATAGATCCTCGGAGATGTTGATCCCAGGATAGATCCTCTGAGATGTTGATCCCAGGATAGATCCTCGGAGATGTTGATCCCAGGATAGATCCTCTGAGACGTTGGGCCCAGGATAGATCCTCGGAGACGTTGGGCCCAGGATAGATCCTCGGAGACGTTGGGCCCAGGATAGATCCTCTGAGACGTTGAGCCCAGGATAGATCCTCTGAGACGTTGGGCCCAGGATAGATCCTCGGAGACGTTGGGCCCAGGATAGATCCTCGGAGACGTTGGGCCCAGGATAGATCCTCTGAGACGTTGAGCCCAGGATAGATCCTCGGAGACGTTGAGCCCAGGATAGATCCTCTGAGATGTTGATCCCAGGATAGATCCTCTGAGACGTTGATCCCAGGATAGATCCTCGGAGACGTTGGGCCCAGGATAGATCCTCGGAGACGTTGGGCCCAGGATAGATCCTCGGAGACGTTGGGCCTAGAATAGATCCTCTGAGACGTTGGGCCCAGGCTAGATCCTCGGAGACATTGGGCCCAGGATAGATCCTCGGAGACGTTGGGCCCAGGATAGATCCTCGGAGACGTTGGGCCCAGGATAGATCCTCTGAGATGTGGGGCCCAGGATAGATCCTCTGAGATGTGGGGCCCAGGATAGATCCTCTGAGATGTTGATCCCAGGATAGATCCTCTGAGATGTTGGGCCCAGGATAGATCCTCGGAGACGTTGGGCCCAGGATAGATCCTCGGAGACGTTGATCCCAGGATAGATCCTCTGAGATGTTGAGCCCAGGATAGATCCTCTGAGATGTTGGGCCCAGGATAGATCCTCTGAGATGTTGGGCCCAGGATAGATCCTTGGAGACGTTGGGCCCAGGATAGATCCTCTGAGACGTTGGGCCCAGGATAGATCCTCTGAGACGTTGGGCCCAGGATAGATCCTCTGAGATGTGGGGCCCAGGATATATCCTCTGAGATGTTGGGCCCAGGATAGATCCTCGGAGACGTTGGGCCCAGGATAGATCCTCGGAGACATTGGGCCCAGGATAGATCCTCTGAGACGTTGATCCCAGGATAGATCCTCTGAGATGTTGGGCCCAGGATAGATCCTCTGAGATGTGGGGCCCAGGATAGATCCTCTGAGATGTTGGGCCCAGGGTAGATCCTCTGAGATGTTGATCCCAGGATAGATCCCCTGAGATGTTGGGCCCAGGGTAGATCCTGTGAGATGTGGGGCCCAGGATAGATCCTCTGAGATGTTGGGCCCAGGATAGATCCTCTGAGATGTTGATCCCAGGATAGATCCTCTGAGATGTTGATCCCAGGATAGATCCTCGGAGATGTTGATCCCAGGATAGATCCTCGGAGATGTCGGGCCCAGGATAGATCCTCTGAGATGTCGGGCCCAGGGTAGATCCTCGGAGATGTCGGGCCCAGGATAGATCCTCTGAGATGTCGGGCCCAGGATAGATCCTCGGAGATGTCGGGCCCAGGATAGATCCTCTGAGATGTCGGGCCCAGGATAGATCCTCGGAGATGTCGGGCCCAGGATAGATCCTCGGAGATGTTGGGCCCAGGATAGATCCTCTGAAGGTCAGGTATACCGATGCTGCTGCACCACCAGACAAGGACTCGCCACCGGCCACATAACGGGAGAGTGTGCCTGATGGATTGGGAGATGAGGTAGGTTTTAAGATATCTGGGAAGAAGTTGGTTAGGGATGAAGAGAAGGTGGAGAGTTTTGGAGAGGAACAACATGTCAATGACAATTCTACAGGAACCTGGAGACATTGCTGCCAATGGCAAAGTGATTGTCATCAGGAAACTGCATGAAGCCAGAACTCAAGATAGTTGTGCCTTTGGAGAATTACCGGGCAGAGGAGGATACTGGGGTGATGAGCAGTAATTAAAAATAAAATCTCCCACGTGGGTTGCATCTTCTATGCCTTTTTAAAATTCATATTTGCTCGCAGCCGAGTATGTCACTGTTGTAACACAGGCTCCCCTCCAAGTCACACTAAATCTGGGTTTGGAAATGTATCGCTGTTCCTTCATCATTGCTCCCTATTGCTTTATTATGGGATGTCGTGGATCAGATCAAACATGGAAAGTCGACTTCACTAACAAATCTCTTTCCTTTGTGGATAAGTCAGTCCTTCTCCACGTTACAGAGTCACAGAGAACTACAGCACAGAAAAAGGCCCTGTGACCATCTGGTTCTGCCTTGTCCCATCAACCTGAACCTGGACCATTGATCTTCATACCCTTCCCATCCATTTACTTATCCAAACTTCTCTTAAATGCTGTATTCGAACCTGCGTCCACCCTGGCAGCTCATACCACACTCTCTCTACCCTGTGAGTGAAGAAATTCCCCCTCAGGTTCTCCTTAAATATATCACCTTTCACACTTAATCTATACCCTCTGTCTCAAGTGGAAATAAAATGCTGTATTTAACCTATCTATGTTGCTCATAATTTTGCATCACATCTCCCCTCATTCTCCTGCCTTCCAGGGAATAAAGTTCTAACCTGTTCAACCTTTCCCTGCAACTCAGGTTCTCAAGTCCTGGCAACATCCTTGTAAACTTTCTCTGCACTTCTTTAATCTTATTGATATTGCTCCTGTAGGTCGGTGACCAGAACTGCGTAAAATACTTCAAATTTGCAGATGCTGAAAATCTGAAGTAATAGAAAATGCCTCACACACTCAGAAAAACATTTTAGTGTTTCTGGTTGAGGACCCTCATTCAGAGCTCACCAGTTTTATTTTGTTTGCTTGTGGAGCCATAAGGCCATACAGTTAAACTCTTGGTCCATAGAGCAATTGTCCTTCCTATATTACTGTACAGAACTGAATCATGGACCACCTACAGCAAATACCTGAAAACCCTTGAACGATACCACCAAAGATCCTTATGAAAGATTTTGAAGATCATCTGGAAGGAGAGAGGCACTAACACTGGCAGAGTAGAGAAGGCCAACATGAACGTCATCTCCACCATGATAATGCAACACCAACTTCAACGGATAGGTCATGTCATCTGGATGTCTAACTCACGTCCCCTCCAAACAGATTTTTTTACTCCCAGACGAACAAGGTCAGCGAGTCACTTGTGGGCAAAGAAACACTTCAAAGATAACGTCAGGATCAGCCGGAAGAAACTCAACATTACATCTAAAAACTGGGAAGACATTGCACTAAGTAGATACCCCTGGAGGAAATTTGTTCAAGAGGGAGCTGTGCTAAAGGAGAACGATCTCCATTGTGCCACAGAGAACAAGTGGCAGCTGCAAAAGGAGAGACTGAACAACCAAAAGACGGAAACACTAACCACAGTCACCACTTTCTCCTGCTCACACCGCACCAGAATATGTGGATCCCGGATCAGCCACTGAAGCCATATGAGGACCCACCAACAGGCAACCCCTTTGGATATCATCATACTCAACTCGAGTGATCACACCTTTGCTAGAGTCAAACAGTATGGAAATAGGGCCTTTGGCCCATCTTATCCATGCTGCCCACCAAACAGGTCCCATTTGTCCATATCCTCCTACCCACACTCTTATCCAAAATAGTTTGGAACGCTGTTATTATAATTGTACCCCGGGACATATTGACCTTCCCTCAAGCTTTCAGCTTCCCGTTTTGACACAAGGTTCTTGGTTGCCAGAGTGGATTTCACCGCTGATAGTACACGGACACCTCTGGGGGGGTTATCGCTTGCAGACTGTAGTGAAGCTTGAGTAATGCACATTCCTCACCTGGGGGAGAGAGTGACGGAGCTGGGGGAAGGGGAGACGGAACACATGACTTAAGGTCCTGTTGTAAACGTACATCAACTGTTGTAAATTCCAACAGTTCCTCTATAAGAGAAGGAATTACAAAGGTAAAAATATTCTGCAGATTAGAACATTTCAAAGGATTCAGCAGATGCTGGAAATCTTGAGCAACACACATAAAATGCTGGTGGAACTCAGCAGGTTAGGCAGCAAATATGAAGGGCCAGATGAAGGTCTTCAGCCCAAAACTTCTGCTGTTAAGACCACAACAGCATAAGACATAGGAGCAGAATTAGGCCGTTCAGCCCATCGAGTCCACTCCACCATTTCATCATGGCTGGTACCTGATCCCATTCAACCCCACTGCCCTCTCACGATGTCCCAACCAATCAGAAATCTATCAATTACCCACGGCCCATGGCCTTGGCCTCCACCGCAGTCAGTGGCAAACATTCCACAGATTCACCACTCTTCAGCTAAAAATATCCCTCCTTACTTCTGTTCTGAAAGGTTGCCCCTCAATTTTGAACCTGTGCCCTCTAGTTCTGGATACCCCCACCAGAGGAACCATCCTTTCCACATCCACTTTATGTAGTCCTTTCAACATTCAGTAGTTTTCAGTGAGATCCCCCTGCATTCTTCTATGTTCCAGTGAGTACAGGCCCAAAGGTGCCAAACGCTCCTGTTCATTTCTCTCCGTATATGCTGCCTGAGCTGCAGTTCCCCCAGCATTTTGTATGTATTATGGTACATTTAAAAACAATCATTTACTGCAGTAAACAGAAGGTCAGAGAGCACTCCAACATAACAACGAACACCCTGTCCTAGGAAAAAAACTCTCTCTCCAATGTAATAACACCTCATTCAGCAAAAAGAAGGAAAATATCCAAAATCAACTGTCTAGGCTCAAAGTCAGGCACGAAGTTGAACTTAGAACTAATTAGAACTTAGAGCAGTACAGCAGAGGAACAGGTCTTCAGCCCACAATGTCGGTGCTGAACATGATGCCAAATTATATTAAATCTCTTCTGTCTGTACGTGACTCATCTCTCTCCATTCTCTGCACACTCCTTCTTAAATGCCGTGATTGTATCTGATTAGAAACCCATTGTAAGCACCTACCGCTTTCTGTATACAAAATTATGTAATCAGAGGTAAGATTATTACATAGAGTGGTGGGTGTGTGGAATGTACTGCCAAGGGTGGTGGTAAAGGGACACTTAAGAGACTCTTGGATAGGAACAAGGATGATAGAAAAATGGAGGATCATGTGAAAAGGGTTGGATTGATCTTAGAGTAGGTTAAAATCAGCAGAACACTGCGGGCCGAAGGGCCTGAACATTCTATGTCCTCTCACTTCTACGTGAGGGGTACAGATAGGGTAAATGCAAACAGGCTTTTTCCACTGAGCGACAGATACAAATTGCTGGAGGAACTCAGCAGGTTATACAGCATCCATGGAGAGGAATAAACAACAGACATTTCGAGCTGAGACCCTTCATCTGGACTCCACTGCGTTTGAATGAGACTGCAACTAGAGGTCCTAGGTTAAGGATGAAAGGTAAAATATTTAAGAAACAGCTCTTCATTCAGAGGGTGGAGCAGTGCAGAACGAGCTGCCAGAGGAACTGTTGGATGCAGGTTTGATTTCAATATTTAAGAAACGTGTTTATAAATACATGGATGGGAGGGGTATGAAGGGCTGTGGTCCAGGTGTTGGTTGATGGCACTGAGCAGGATATATTAGGGGCTTTTAAGACCCTAAGACCATAAGATTTAGGAGGAGAAGTAGGCCATTCAACACATCGAGTCTGTTCTGCCATTCAATCATGGGCTGATCCACTTTATCCCCACTTCATCCCCACTCCCCTGCTTTCACCCCATACCCTTTGATGCCCTGGCTAATCATGAACCTATCTATCTCTGCCTTAAACACACCCAATGACTTGGCCTCCACAGCCACTCGTGGCAGCAAATTCCACAGATTTACCATCCTCTGACTAAAGTAATTTCTCCGCACCTCAGTTATAAAAGGACATCCTTCAAACCTGAAGTTGTGCCCTCTTGTCCTAGAATCCCCTAACATGGGAAATAACTTTGCCATGTCTAATCTGTTCCAGTCTTTTAACATTTGGAATGTTTCTATGAGATCCTCCCTCATTCTCCTGAACTCCAGGGAATACAGCCCAAGAGCTGCCAGACGTTCCTCATACGATAACCCTCTCATTCCTGGAATAATTCTCGTGAATCTTCTCTGAACCCTCTTGAATGTCAGTATATCCTTTCCAAAATAAGGAGCCCAAAACTGCACACAATACTCCAAGTGTGGTCTCACAAGTGCCTTATAGAACCTCAACATCACATCCCTACTCCTATACTCTATACCTCTAGAAATGAATGCCAACATTGCATTCGCCTTCTTCACAACCGACTCAACATGGAGGATAACCTTTAGGGTATCTTGCACAAGGACCTCCAAGTCCCTTTGCATCTCTGCATTTTGAATTCCCTCTCCATCCAAATAATAATCTGCCTGTTTATTTCTTCCACCAAAGTGCATGACCATACACTTTCCAACATTGTCTTTCATTTGCCACTTCTTTGCCCATTCCCCTAAACTATCTAAGTCTCTCTGCAGGCTCTCTGTTTCCTCAACACTGCCCTTTCCTCCACTTACCATTATATTGTCAGCAAATTTAGCCATAAATCCCTTAATACCGTAGTCCAAATCATTGCCATACATTGCAAAAGGTAACGGTCCGAACACTGACCCCTGTGGAATTCCACTAGTAGCCGGCAGCCAGCCAGAATAGGATCCCTTTATTCCCACTCTCTGTTTTCTGCTGACCAGCCAATGCTCCACCCACACTAGTAACTTCCCTGTAATTCCACGGGCTCTTACCTTGCTAAGCAGCCTCATATGTGGCACCTTGTCAAAGGCCTTCTGAAAATTCAAGTACACCACATCTACTGCATCTCCTTTGTCTACCCTGCTTGTAATTTCCTCAAAGAATTGCAGTAGGTTAGTCAGGCAGGATTTTCCTTTCAGGAAACCATGCTGGCTTTGGCCTATCTTGTCATGTGCCTCCAGGTACTCTGTAATCTCATCCCTAACTATCAATTCCAACAACTTCCCAACCACTGATATCAGGCTAACAGGTCTATAGATTCCTTTCTGCTGCCTCCCACCCTTCTTAAATAGCAGAGTAACATTTGCAATTTTCCAGTCATCCGTTACAATGACAGAAACTATTGATTCTTGAAAGATCATCGTTAATGCCTCCACAATCTCTCCAGCTACTTCCTTCAGAATCCAAGGGTGCATTCCATCAGGTCCAGGAGATTTTCCCACTCTCAGACCATTAAGCTTCCTGAGCACCTTCTCAGTCGTAATTTTCACTGCACAAACCTCACCTCCCTGACATTCTTGAATGTCCGGTATACTGCAGACATCTTCCACTGTGAAGACTGATGCAAAATACGCATTCAGTTCCTCTGCCATCTCTGCATCTCTCATTACAATATCTCCAGTGCTGTTTAGTATCGGTGCTATATCTGCCCTCCACTCTCTTTTACCCTTAATATGCTTAAAAAAGCTTTTAGTATCTTTTAAGAAACTCAGATAGATTCAAGATTGTTTAATGTCATTTCCAGTATGCAAGTGTAAAATAGACAGAATAATTGGTACTCCAGATGCAATGAAGCACAAAATACACAATAAGATAAAGAACACAATAATGATAATAATAAATGCAATAACAATAAATACATAAGATAGCCTATATACAGAGACTGGTTGGATGTCCGTAAAGCAAAGCCAGGCACTGGAGTGTCTGCACGTAAGGTGACGGACAGGGAATGATAAAGTAGTGGTGGTGGCGGTGTAGAGGGCTGGAGCCCTCCTGTTTGAGGAAAGGAAATGTTTCTGAGTCTGGTGGTCCTGGTGTGGATGCTCCGTAGCCTCCTCCCTGAGGGGAGTGGGACAAGCAGTCCATGAGCAGGGTGGGTGGGTGGGATTCTCTATAATGCTGCTGGCCTTTCCCCGGCACCCTTTTGCCCTCACCTGGAGAACTGTGAACAGTTTTGGGTCTCTTATCTTGGAAAGGATTTGCTGAAACTCAAGAGGGTTCGAAGGAGGTTTGAATGGCTCGTCATATGAAGAGTGTTTGATGGCTCTGGGTCTGTATTCACTTGAATTCAGAGGAATAAGGGGTGAACTCATTGAAAATTACCGAATGGTGAAAGGCCCTGATAGAGTGAACGTGGAGAGGATGTCCACGGTGAGAGGTGTCCTAAGGTCACGGCCTCAGAATAGAGGGGCCTCTTTTTAGAACAGAGATGAAGAGGAATTTCTTTAGTCAGAGAATGTTGTATCTGTAGAATTCATTGCCACAGGCAGCTGTAGAGGTCAAGGCTGTATGTATATTTAAGGCAGAGACTGACAGATTGTTGATTGATCAGGGCATGAAGGGACATGGGGAGAAGGCAGGAGACTGGAGCCATGATGAAATAGTGGAGCAGACTCGATGGGCCAAATAGCCTAATTCTACCCCTGGGCCTTATGGTCTTATGGTGTTATTTGTTCCTGATGCGGGCGGGTGCCTTTGACGCATTGGGCAGTTTATACTACCCATTTTGTAGCCTTCCTGCCTGCAGCAACGCAGGTTCGGTACCAAGCAGGGACGCAGCTTGTCAGGATGCTCTCCACTGTGCACCTGTACAATGACCCGAGTATCGACGGGCAGAGTTCCGCTTTCCTCAGTAAGTAGATGAACTTTCCTAATTGTGTAGAATGTGTTGAGGGACCATGATGATGGAATAAATGGAGACCTATGTAGGAGGGAAGGGTTAGATTGGTGGCAGAGTAGGTTAAAAGGTCGGCACAACATTTGGGCTGAATGGCCTGAACCGTGCTGTGATATTCTACGTTCCATGTCCCTAATATGTCTGATCTACCCCTACCATCCTCCCTGGCAGGACCTTCCGCGCACCTCGCGTTAGCCATTTCTGACCAGTGTCTGAGGGGTCGACTTGTTCTACCCCTCCTATCAATACGCCATCGTGCCGCTCGATTTTCACAGGGGCTGTCGGCAGGGAGCCAGACGTGGTGAATAATCTCCGCGAACAGGTGCAGCAGCCTGGGAAGCGCCTGTGGATCGTCGCCAGCTCCACGGCGCAGCCGATGACAGCGCTTGGAGCCGATATCCTTGCAGCCTCCGACCCCGCGAATTGGGCCGGCACTGGATGGACACGTGCGGTGGTTAGGGCTGCAGCCTGTGATCAAGGCACTGAACCAGGGAAGAATGCGATCGTTAGCCTGAACACGCCTGTTCCGCTCTCAAATTAAGCGGAGGCAAGGATGTGCAAGCTTGTATTTATTTCTGAAAGCAAGCCCTTCCGGTGAAATAATGACAGGAGATCATTCCCATCGCAGCTCCGCGCACACCATCCAACTAGACTATTGCCAGTAACTGTGATTTTCTTTTAAAAAGCCACAGAGCACCGCAGCGTGTCCTGCGGCCCATCGAAGCCGTGCCCAACTATTATTCTGCCATTTGTCGTCGACCCTCGCTCGGTCTGTAGCCCTCCATCCCCGTCCCATCCGAGAGCTTATCCAAATTTAGAGATTGTATTACAGTGCAGAGTTAACGATAAAAAGTGAATATAATATATAATTGTTAAAGACATTCTCTGTGTATACGATATAAGACCATAAAATATAGCAGCAGAACTAGGCGCATCTAGTCTGGTCCGCCTTTTCATCATGGCTGATCCAGTTGTTTTCTCAGCCCCAATCTCCTGCCTTCTCCCCATATCCCTTCATTCCCTGACAAATCAAAAATCTATTAACCTCTACTTCAATATACATAAAGGCTTGGCTTCCACAGCTGCCTATGGCAAATAATTTCACAGATTCAGCACTCTCTGGCTAAAGAAATTCCTCCTCATCTCCATTCTGAAAGGACACCCCTCTGTTCGGAGTCAGTGTCCTTTGGTCTTAGACTGCCGTCATAGGATCCTCCTCTCCACAGCCACTCTGTCAAGGCCTTCCACCATTCCATGGGTTTCAATTAGGTCTTCTATTATTCTTCTGATTCTGGTGAATCCAGGCCCATATCTGTCAAACACTTATGTGACAAGTTGTTCAATCCTGAAATCATTTTTGTGAGCCTCATTTGAACCCTCTCCAGATTCAGCACATCCGTTCTTAGATAAGAGGCCCAAAACTGCACAGAAAACTCCAAGTGCAGCCTCTCCAGTGCTTTATAAAGTCTCAACATGATATAATTGCTTTTATATTCCAGTCCTCTTGAAATTAGTGCTATTGTTGCAGTTACTTTCCTCACCACAAACTCGATCTGCAAATTAACCTTTGCAGAATCCTGCACAAGGACTCCCAAGTCCCTTAGCCCCTCAGCTTTTTTTGGTATTTTCTCTTCATTTAGAAAATAGTCTGCACTTTCATTTCTTCTACCAAAGTGCATGATCATACACTCCTCAACACTGTGTTCCATCTGCCACTTCTTTGCCCATTCTCCTAATCTGTCCATGTCCTCCCATAACCTCACTACTTCCTCAAAACAACCTGCCCCTCCAACTACCTTCGTATCATCTGCAAACGTTGCAACAAAGCCATCGATTCTGTCATCTAAATCATTGACATATAATGTAAAAAGAAACGGTCCCACCACAGCCTCCTGTGGAACACCACTGGGCATCAACAGCCAACCAGTAAAGGATCCCTTTATTCCCACACTTTACGTCCTGCCAATCAGCCACTACTTTATCCAAGATAGAATCTTTCCTGTAATACCATGGGCTCATAACTTGTTAAGAAGCCTCATGTAAGGCACCTTGTCAATGGCTTTCTGAAAATCCAAATACAAAACATTAACCAATCCTCCTTTGTCTATCCTGCTTGTTATTTCTTCAAAGACTTCCAACAGATTTATCATGTGCCTACAAGTACCCTGAAACCACATCCTTAAGAATCGACTCCAAAATCTTCCCACCCGCTGAGGTCAGACTAACTGGCCTATCAGTTATTGCCTTCTGCCTCTCTTCCTTCTTGAAGTGGGCAGTGACCTTTGCAATTATCCAGTCTTCCAGAACAGTTCCAGGTTCGAGTGATTCTCGAAGGATCATTACCAATGCCTCTACAATTTCATCAGCCACCTCATCATCCAGAACCTTGAGCTGGCCTAGGTGACTTATCTATAGACCTTTCTGTTTCCCAAGAACCTTCTCCCGAGTAATGGTATCTTCACACATTTCACAACCTCTGACACTGAGAACTTCCACCATACTGCTGTGCCTTCCACAGTGAAGAATGATGCAAATTACTTATTCAGTTCATGCACCATATTCTCGCCCCCTTACCTCTCCAGCATTGTTTTCAGTAATCTGCTATCCGCTCTTGCCTCTCTGTCCTCTTAGTGACTTTTTAGTTGCCTTCTGTTGGTTTTGAAATGCTTCCCAATCCTCTGACTTCCCATTAACTTCAGTTCTATTATACACCCCTTCTTTGACTTTTACATTGGCCTTGATTTCTCTTGCTAGCAGCAATTGTGTCGTCTTTACTTGGAATACCTTTCCCTCTTTGGAATGTATATACCCGATGATTTCTGAATTGCTTCCGGAAATCCCAGCTATTGCTGCTCTGCTAGTGTTCTTTTCCAATCATTCTGGCCAACTCCTCACTGATGCCTTTGTAATCCCCTTTACTCCACTGTAACGCTGATACATCTGACTTTAGCTTTTCCTTCTCAAATTTTGGGGTGGATTTGATCATATTATGATCACTTGCCCCGAAGTTTCTTTTACCTTAAATTCTCTAATCAATTCCAGTTCATTGCACAACACCCAATCCGGAAAACTGATCCCCTAGTGGGTTCAACCATGATCCGCCCTAAAAAGCCATTTCATAGGCTTTGTAGAAATTGCCCCTCTTAGGATCCATCACCAACCTGATTTTCCAATCTACCTACATATTGAAATTCCCCAATGACTGTTGTAACATTGTCCTTCTGGCATGCATTTTCAATCTTCCATTGTAATCTGTAGACCACATCCTCACTACTTTTGGGGGTCTCCCTTCATGGTCGTTTTCACCCTTGCAGCTCTATCCACAACGATTCAACACTTCCTGAACCTAAGTCACCTCCTTCTGATGATTTCAATTCAATTTTTTACCAACGGAGTCACACCGCCCCCTCTGCCTTCCTGCCTGTCCTTTTGATACAAAACATTAACATAAAGCTCCCAGCTTTCACCTTCTTTCAGCCATGATTCAGTGATGCCTACAACATCATGTCTGCCAATCTGTAACTTCACTACAAGTTCGTCGATCTTATTCCGTATACTGTGTGCACTGAAATGTAACACCTTCAGTCCTGTATTCACCCGTTTTGATTTTGCCCACCTTTTACATTGCAACTTGTCTTGTTGACTACAATTTTCCCCTTTCAGCAGCTACTCCTTGCTAGGAATCTCTCTTTGCATTGCCTTTGTTTGTAATCCAACTACCTCATCCTCAACACATTCACTCTGGTTCCCATCCCCCTGCCAAATTAGTTTAAACACCACCGAACAATTCTCGCCATCCTGCCTACAAGGATATTGGGTCAGGTGTAACCCATCCCCTTTGTACAGATTGTCCATTCCTCAGAAGAGATTCCAATGATCCATAATTCTGAACCCCTGCCCCCTGCACCAGTTTCTCAGCCACACAGTGACCTGCCAAATCATCCTATTCTTACCCACGCTGCACAGGAAGCAATCCATAGATCACTAACCTGGAGCTCCTGCTTCTCAGCTTTCTACCTGGCTCCCTAAAATCTCTCTCCAGGACCTCTTCACCTTGACTACCCATGTCATTGGTGCTAATATGTACCAACGCTTCTGGCTGCTCACCCTTGCCCTTGAGAATATCACGGACATGTGTCTTACGTAGTTATATTTATTGATTTTTAGTTTTGTGTTCTTTATCTAATTGTGTTTTTTTGTGCGGCATTGGATGTGGGGTAACAATTACTTTTTTCTTCTCCATACATGTAAACTGGAAATGTAATTTAAAATCTCGAATCCTGAAAATTAAATTTATCTGTCACACAGACATCGAAACATACAATAAAATGTATTGTTTGGATCGATGCAAGGATGTGGGGGCAGCGCGCTAGTGTCCGCCAGCTTCTGCCACCAACGTAGCATGCGCATGGCTTACTAACCCTAACACCTACCAATGGGATGTGGGAGGAAACTGGAGCACCCAGAGGAAACCCATGCAGTCAAGGGGAAAACGTACAAACACTTTGCAGATGGCGGCAAGAACCGAACCCCTTTTGCTGATCAGCAGTGCCATAAAACAATTGAGCCAACCGCTAGGCTACCATGCCATCTCCTTGGAGCATCACCAATGAAAAGTAATGACCTAACAAATTTCTTAAGGAGTAAGACCTCCGCTCATAGACTCTGTCTACTGCCTTGTTGTAATTTGTAGGCCACGTCCTTATACTGTTTAAGGGTGCAGAATATGACCCATCTACAATCACTCTTTGCCTTCTGTGAGCAAACCAATTCTGGATCCACAAAGCAGTGTCCCCTTGGATCCCTTGCCTCCTTACTTTCTCTATAAGCCTTGCATGGGGCACCTTATTAAATGCCTTGTAGAAATCCATATACACTACATCTACTGCTCTTCCTTCATCAATGTGTTTAGTCACATCCTGTTGACTGCGTTTGTCCTATCATCAGCCTCTCCTTGCTCGGAATCTCACAACACATTACCTCTATAAACCAACTACCTGCTCTTCAGCATGATCACTCTGGTTAATGTCACCTAAAAATTTCCAGCTCAGAGCAATGATTAGTCAGTGCGGCTGTAAAATATTCGCTGTAGTGCTATTATAACAAAAAGCCCTCCACCTTAAAAGTTTCTTGCCCCAGACGGTTAATCTGATCAACCATTATATTTACCCATTAACTCTATCCATTACTCCCATCACTGCGCTGTATTGTAAACACTTTTTGTAATGCTGCTTACATTGTAAATGCATACTGATATTTAAGCATTTATCCACATTTTATTCCATATCTGTACTTCTAACTTTATATTTATATTATTATTGAATGTTGTTTTTTATGTCATGTCAACAGCCCAGAACAAATTCCTAAAACATGTAATTATATATGGCAAATGAAGTTAGTGCTTGAGATGCCAATTGACCTCTTGGCTATTTCCAATATCCTCTGTCATTCCTGATTTCCAGCTTTTCCAACTGGTTAAAGGGTCACTGAGGAGAATCATGCACCCGCTTTCTCTGTCTCCACAGATGCTGTATCATTATGTATCCATTATGTATCCTTGGCATCTCGCACTCCTATTTCAGATTTCCAATATTTATAGTTTGGTGTTGCATTTGTTGTCATTTATCTTGTCTGGATCATTGAAATATTTGTCATGTACAACAGTTCCAAAATGCTCGAGAAATTCAGCATGACAGGCAGCATGTATAGATGGGAATGGTTCCTCTGCTCCTTCCCATTTTTCCATTGTCCGCTGCCCTTTCCTATCAGGTTCCTTCTTTCACAGTCTTTCACCAATCCCTTCCCAGGGTCTGACATCATCAACCCCTCCCCCACCCACTCACCTTCCTCCTCACCTCGTCACGCCTATCACCTGCCCACTTGTATTCCTTCTCCTCACCCTACCATCATTCTGACTTCTGCTCCTTGCCCTTCCAGTTCTGATGGAGGGTCTCGGCAGGAAACTGTTCATTTCCCTCCAAAGACGCTGCCAAACTTGCTGAGTCCCTCTTGTCTTCATCTTAGTGTGTTGCTGAAGATTTTCAGCGTCTGCAGAATCTCTTGTGTTTATCCAAATGTTTACACAGTCTTGTCAGAAGTCCTGTCAGGGCATTTGGTAATTCTAAATTTGAGAAAGATAGGAGGTTTGGAAATATGGTGAATGACAGGAAGGTAGAGGAAATGGCAGTGGAATTGGTTTGTGATTGTCACATGTACCGAGATACAGTGAGGAGCTTGTCTTGCAAACTGTTCACACAGATCTAATCATTATACAGTGCACTGAGCTAGAATAAGGCAGAATAATAACACGATCCAGGATAACGTGTACCATCTACAGAAAGTGGAGTGCAAGTAGACAAGAAGGTGACAGATCATAACAAGGTAGATATGATGAGGTAGGCAACTAGCTGAGTTGAGGCTGAGTCTAAACTATGGTGCTAGGGAACTATTTAATAGTAGGTGCTACAGTGGCACAGCAGTTAGTATGGCAAGATTACAGCTTGGGACTTTCCAGATTTCGGAGCTCAATTCCAGCTCTGTCTGTAAGGAGTTTGTATGTTCTCCCCGTTACCTGTGTGGGTTTTCTCCAGGTGTAATGTTGAGACTGGAGAGGCCTCACTTGGAGTATTGCGAGCAGCTTTGGGCCCCTTATCTTAGCGAGGACATGCTGAAACTGAAGAAAGTCCAAAGTAGGTTCACAAAAATGATTCCAGGATCGAATGGCTTGTTACATGAAGAGCGTTTGATGGCTCTGGGCCTGTATTCACTCGAGTTCAGAAGCATGAAAATCGACCTGATTGAAACCTATCGAATGGTGATAGGCCTTGATAGAGTGGACGTGTAGAGTCTCCTAAGGTGGGAGAGTCTACGACCAGAGAACACAGTCTCAGAATAGAGGGGTGTCCTTTTAGAATGGAGATGAGAAGTAATTTCTTTAGCCAGAGAATGGCGAATCTCTGGAATTCTTTGCTACAAGCAGCTGTGGAGGCCAAATCTTTATGTATATTTAAGGCAGAGGTTGATAGATTCTTGATTGGTCAAGGCATGAGGGGATATAGGGAAAAGACATGAGATTGGAAATTGGATCAGCCGTGATGAAATGGCGAAGCAGACTTGATGGGCCAAATGGCCTAATTCGGCTCCTATCTCTTAATGTCTGATGGTCTTTTAGAGACAAATCTCAAGGTTTCATAATGTATACATACTTTGATAATAAATGTACTTTGAACTTTGAAATAGCTGGGTGGCTGGGTGGAGTGGTTCAATGGGCTGGAAGGGTTGTTCCAAGCTGTATCTGGCAATAATAAATCAATAGATAGATAGACAAGGAAAGAAAAGAAGTATTATAATGAGATGGAAGCCTCCCTTGAGCCTGTAGGTACATGTTTCCAGATTTTTGTATCTCTTGCCCTATGAGTGAGGGGAGAAGGGAAAATATCCAGGGTGGGTAGGGTCTTTGATCCTGCTGGCTACTTTATTGAGGCAGTGAGAATTGTAGAATTGTAGAGTCCAAGGAGGGGAGTGAGATCACAGCTCAACCGCAGTATCACTAAACAGTGAACAGACTCAAGAGACTGAATACCTTGCCTTTGCTTGTGCGTTTCTATGGTTTCTTTCGTTACCATGGTGATTGTAACAGAAAGAGGCCACTTGGCCCAAGAGATTCATGCCGGCTCACAGTGGAGCAATCCTATTGGACCCCAACCCACTCCTCCCCCACTTCATTCCCCAGTCGACCTGTAGCTTATTCTTTCAAATGGGCACATCAGTAGTTCTTTGACTCATCACCTGAACATGGAGACATTCATGTTAGCAGCCATCACGCCCAAGAGGGTGCTGGAGGCAGCTCGCAAGTCTCACCACTGACTCCAGTGCCACCATTGCATGCCCACAACGTTCAGAAGAACAACAACATCACACACAACGCAGAACACCACCAGCAGCGGCAACGCCAGAGCAAAGCAACAACAGCAAAAGGAGCCATGTCCCCACCTTCCCAAGATCAAGATGCACAAGCAAGAAGATGCCGAGAAAAGAACAAAGGTGCCCAGATCTGTCAGAACCACTTCCTGCAGTTCCAGACTCAATCCTGCAACCTCCACAGAGGGGGCCCCGGAAACGCCTGTCTCACTTGCTAAGCACAGTCATCCCCCTTGTCGGGAAAGACGTTATTGCACCAGAGTGAGAAAGCCCCCACAATGATTACATCTTTAAGCCTGAATGGCACAAGTTAACATTTACTTGTGTGTGTGTGTGTGTGAGTCTGTGTGTATGGGGGCTTGTGTCTGTGTTTGTGTGTGCACGTGCTTGTGTGTAGGTGTGACAGTGTGTGTGTATGGGGGCTTGTGTCTGTGTTTGTGTGTGCGCGTGCTTGTGTGTAGGCGTGACAGTGTGTGTGTATGGGGGCTTGTGTCTGTGTTTGTGTGTGCGCGTGCTTGTGTGTAGGTGTGACAGTGTGTGTGTATGGGGGCTTGTGTCTGTGTTTGTGTGTGCGCGTGCTTGTGTGTAGGCGTGACAGTGTGTGTGTGTGATAGGGTATGTGAGTGAGTGTGGGTGTGGGTTTGTGTGTGTGTAATGAGAGATGAGAGTAAACGTAGAACACAGTGCATTACAGGCCCTTCGGCCCACAATGCTGTGCTGACCATGTAACCTACTCTAGAAACTGCCTAGATTTTCCCTTCCGCATAGCCCTCTATTTTTCTAAGCTCTATGTACATATCTAAGAGTCTCTTAAAAGACACTATTGCATCCGGCTCTACCACCGTCGCTGGCGGTGCATTCCACGCATTCGCCACTCTCTGAGTAAAAACTTACCCCTGACATCTCCTCTGTACCTGCTCCGCAGCACCTTAAACCTGTGTCCTCTTGTGGCAACCATTTCAGCCCTGGGAAAAAGCCTCTGACTATCCACACGATCAATGTCCCTCATCATCTTATACACCTCTATCAGGTCACCTCTCATCCTCTGTCGCTCCAAATAGAAAAAGCCAAGTTCACTAAACCATTTCTCATAAGGCATGCTCTCCAATCCAGGCAACTATCTCTATAGTATCCACATCCTTACTATAGTGAGGTGACCAGAGCTGAGCACAGTACTCTGTGGGGTCTTATATTGCTATAACATTACCTCACGACCTTTGAACCGTAGAAATGATCGCCAAGATACTTAATGCAAATAGAATGGGCCACAGTGGTTTAAGATGCTGTTTCACAGCCCTGTTCTCATCAGCACCTAGGCTGGGCAGAAAATGCTGGCATTCCTGGCTATGGCCAAATTCTCCCATTAAAAAAATCAATAAAGAATTAATTGTGCAATTGTTAAAAATAAGTAAGGTCTATGACTAAATTGCAAATGCATAATGACATCGTAGCAACATTGCCACATTGCCATAGCAACGGAGAAGATCTACTGTGAGGTCATCGGCTTGGTAACGGTGTCAGTGTCTCCTGAAGTTGGCTACGTGTCTCTGTGTCAACATCAATGGAAGAAACTGGGAGGGCTGCACGCTACTATTAGGACGCTGAGGGGTTAAGTGTGAGCCAGGATGCCTTCCCACCTCTCCCTGCGGGTAAGTGGGCCCTCTCCTTTGTCAGATCCCAGCTTATCTCTGGTGATGAGGCAGGTGATGAGCGCTCCAAGAATCCTTTCAAGAAAATGGCCACCAGTCACTTCAGTGTTAGTCAGCCCAAGGATCTCCCCTCCCTTAACACAGACAAAAGGGCGTTGCTTTGGGACAGAGATGAGAGGGTGGTGAATCTGTGGAGTTCTTTGTCACAGGCAGCTGTGGAGGCCAAGTCACTCGAAACATGTAAAACAGAGGGTGATCGGTTCTTGATTAGTCAGGGCATCAAAGGTTACAGGGAGAAGGCAGGAGAATGGGGCTGAGAGAGAAAATAGATCAGCTGGGATAGAATGGTAGAGTGGACTTGATGGGCCAAATGGCCTAATGTTGGAAGAACACAAGACAGCCTCTATGAAGAGGAATAAACAGTTAGTTTTTTTTTACGCTGAAACCCTTCGTCAGGACTGGAAAGGAAAGGGGGACGGAAGCCATGAATCAGAAGGGTGAGGGGGGAAGAGGGACAGAAAGTTTAGAGAAAGAGTATAAAATGGATCAAGGTTTGATGAGAGCTCCTGAGATTCTTTAATGACAGCAACACAGACAAAATGCTGGCAGAACTCATCAGCTCGGGTAGTATCCATGGAGAGGAATTAACTGTCGATGCTTTGAGCCAAAACCCTTCATCACGAGAGGAAAGGAAAGGGGGAGAAGCCAGAAGGAGAAGTTCAGATGGGGAAGAATACAAAGTAGCAGGAGATAGGTGAAGCTGGGTGCTGGGGAAGGGGGAGATGAGGTAAGAAACTGGGAGGAGAGAGCTGAAAAAGCTCAAGGGCTGAAGAAGAAGGAATCTGATATGAGAGCCCAATCAATGGGGGCATTGATGAGGCTGCCCTGTTGGCGGGGCGACGATGAGGACGGCTTGCATATGGCCGAGGGAGTTGGAGGTGCACTGGCAGGGGACCTGTACTGAAGAAGCTGGAGAGGAGTAATAAGGTATTCCATTGTCAGGGAGGCAGTACTGGGAGAAGGGAAGGAATCATTACTGGGAGGAGCTGTGCCCACTGGGAATAGATAGATAGATAGATACTTTATTCATCCCCATGGGGAAATTCAACTTTTTTTCCAATGTCCCATACACTTGTTGTAGCAAAACTAATTACATACAATACTTAACTCAGTAAAAAATATGATATGCATCTAAATCACTATCTCAAAAAGCATTAATAATAGCTTTTAAAAAGTTCTTAAGTCCTGGCGGTTGAATTGTAAAGCCTAATGGCATTGGGGAGTATTGACCTCTTCATCCTGTCTGAGGAGCATTGCATCGATAGTAACCTGTCGCTGAAACTGCTTCTCTGTCTCTGGATGGTGCTATGTAGAGGATGTTCAGAGTTTTCCATAATTGACCGTAGCCTACTCAGCGCCCTTCGCTCAGCTACCGATGTTAAACTCTCCAGTACTTTGCCCACGACAGAGCCCGCCTTCCTTACCAGCTTATTAAGACGTGAGGCGTCCCTCTTCTTAATGCTTCCTCCCCAACACGCCACCACAAAGAAGAGGGCGCTCTCCACAACTGACCTATAGAACATCTTCAGCATCTCACTACAGACATTGAATGACGCCAACCTTCTAAGGAAGTACAGTCGACTCTGTGCCTTCCTGCACAAGGCATCTGTGTTGGCAGTCCAGTCTAGCTTCTCGTCTAACTGTACTCCCAGATACTTGTAGGTCTTAACCTGCTCCACACATTCTCCATTAATGATCACTGGCTCCATATGAGGCCTAGATCTCCTAAAGTCCACCACCATCTCCTTGGTCTTGGTGATATTGAGACGCAGGTAGTTTGAGTTGCACCATATCACAAAGTCCTGTATCAGTTTCCTATACTCCTCCTCCTGTCCATTCCTGACACACCCCACTATGGCCGTGTCATCAGCGAACTTCTGCACATGGCAGGACTCCGAGTTATATTGGAAGTCTGATGTGTACAGGGTGAACAGGACCGGAGAGAGCACGGTCCCCTGCGGCGCTCCTGTGCTGCTGACCACCGTGTCAGACCTACAGTCTCCCAACCGCACATACTGAGGTCTATCTGTCAAGTAGTCCACTATCCAATCCACCATGTGAGAGTCTACTACCCTGCCAGGGCACAGTGCACGACTGGAGAGGTCATCACAGAGCGTGTGGTACGGAGTTGGAGCGGGCATCACTGAGAGGCAGGCAAGCCGTGCTGATCAGCTGTTATCCAAACACCTCTCCAATCTCTGGAGCAGCTGTAAAATGAGTTCAGATTCAAATTTAACACGAGTGAATCTGCAGATGCTGGATCAGTCTTTGACCCATGTTACTTCACTCCTGATGAAGGGTTTCGGCCCGAAACGTCATCACTACCTCCTCCCGTAGATGCTGTCTGACCTGCTGAGTTCTGCCAGCATTTTGTGTTTTTATCAGATTCAAATTTATTTATCACGCGCATATCGAAATGCGAGATTTGTGTTAACAGCCAACAAGGCCCAAGGATGTGCTGGGCACTGCCCACACGTGTCGCCACACGTTCCAAGTCCACAATGTTCAGCAGAACCACACAACAGCAGGACCAACAACAGTAAATAACAACCTCCTTTCCCATCCCTACCACCCACCCACTCACAGGCCGGCTACATGCCTCCTGCCCATAAGACTATACGACCATAAGATACGGCAGCAGAATCAGGCCATTTGGCCCAGCGATTCTGCTCTGCCATTTCATCATTGCTGGTCCATTCCCTCTCAGTCCCAGTCTCCTGCTGTCTCCCTGTATCCCTTCATGCCCCGACTAATCAAGAATCTATCAGCCCAATGACTTCACCTCTACAGCCGACTGCAGCAACAAATTCCACAGATTCACCACTCTCCAGCTGAAGAAATTCTCGTCTTCTCGTCTCCATCCTAAATGGACATTCTTCTTCCGAGGTTGCGCCCTCTGGTCCTAGACTCTCCCACCAAAGGAAACATCCTCTCCACATCCACTCTATCAAGGGCTTTCAACATTCGATAGGTTTCAATGAGATTCCTCCCCCATTCCTCTGAATTCCAGTGAGTACAGGCCCAGAGCCTTCAAATTCTCAATAGACAATAGACAGTAGGTGCAGGAGTAGGCCATTTGGCCCTTCTAGCCAGCTCCGCCATTCACTGTGATCATGGCTGATCATACACAATCAGTACCCCGTTCTTGCCCTCTCCCCATATCCCTTGACCCCGCTATCTACAAGAGCTCTATCTAACTCTCTCTTGAATGCATCCAGAGACTTGGCCTCCACTGCCTTCTGGGGCAGAGCATTCCACATATCCACCACTCTCTGGGTGAAAAAGTTTTTCCACATCTCTGTTCTAAATGGCCTACCCCTTATTCTCCTTGTATGATATCATTTCAATCCTGATATCATTTTCGTGAAGCTCCTTTGAATCCTCTCCAATGTCCTTTCTTAGATAAGGGACCCAAAACTGCTCTCTATTCTCCAAGTCAGGCCTCATCAGTGCCTTATAAAGTCTCAATGTTATATCCTAACTTTTATATTCTAGTCCCTGCTCCCCCTGCCCTCCCTAGACTCCCAGACTCACAGACATTGAGCCTGCAATTTGCAGAAAGGTTGGAATTAGAAAAGAGGAAAGCTCTGTCCAGAATTCTGCCAATATTTCCACCCTAACAGCACGTGTTCAGTTCTGGCAGCTTTAGAGAGGATGTAGAGGAGCTTTATCAGGACACTGCCTGGTTTAGACAGCATACTTTATGAGGATAGGTTGTGAAAACTAAAGCTTTTCTCATTGAAGTGAAGGAGGATGAGGGGCGATTTGATGGGATGTCAGGATGATAAGACGCAAAGCCCTGATGAAGTTTCTTGGCCCAAAACATCAACTGTTTTTTTCTTCTTCATAGATGCTCAAGAATCTCAGCATGACCCGCTGAGTTCCTCTGGCAGTTTGTGTGATCGAGTGGACAATTAGAGTCCTTTTTGTCAGGGTGGAAATTGCTCTTCCAAGAGGGCATAACTTAAGGTGATTGGAGGAAAGTGTAGGGGGGAATGTCAGAGGTAAGTTTGGGCACATGGAAAGCCCTGCCAGGGGGGATACATCAGATACACTTGCTAAGTATGTGGATGATAGGAAAATGGAGAATTGTGTGGGAGGAAAGGGTTACATTGATCATAGATGGAATTGAAAGGTCAGCACAATGTCCAGGAGCCTGTAACGTGCTGTAGTGTTTTATGTTAACATACGATATGGGATCTTGCTCTGTGGCAGAAACCACGTGGCATGTTTCCTTCACTAAATTCATTGCAAAGGACCTGCCTGGCTTTGGGCTAGAGAAAAGCAGGTACTTTCCCACCTCTGTGGCTTGAACAAGCCAAGTGTTTTCGATTGGCAGATTTGACTCCCCCGTCTTATTTTGCAGGTGGCAGGGTTTGTGCTGGAGAGACTTTGGCCGGTGTGGAACTGCCCCTTCTCTCTGCGGCTCTACTGCAGAGGTTTCATCTGCACCCTGCATCTCCTGTCGCTCACCTGGACCTTGCACCTACTGTAGGAGCGACACCGTCTCTGGGCTTGCCTGTCGTCTGCTCGGTGACCAGGCACGTGCCAGGAACAACCCTTAGCACCCAGGATGAACTTCAAACAATCTTCATAGACTGCTAGGGGGAGCTTATACCTCCGATCGCTGACTGTCAACATTAGTGTAAGCTTCGAACTTTGAACTTAAGCTCCCCATTTTGTTGAATGGAACTGTTTCTGTGTGACTTTATGCTGCTACTGGAGAAGATAGATTGCGCCTCCAGAGACTCTCACACTTGGCAAGAGAAAGGTGATTGATGGACAGTGGCCTCTGCCAGGAGGATGCCGTGGGAGAATTCAGCGCAGTTTGTACTTGGTTACAACAGACTCCTCGATGGTCATTGTTTTGATTCTGCTTACCTGCAGCGAGAATGAAATAAAAGCTAACTCGTCTTTAGCATGAGACCAGGGAGAGCCCTTCGCATTATTGGCTACATCAGCAGGAGAGTATGTCTGTTCAGAGACGGTCAGAGGTAGAGGGCCCGGAGCCAGTCCCAGGCAGGGGCAAGAGCTTGCTGGTCGTAACTATGGTAACGACTCAGACTATGGGGCCAGGAGGAAAGTTGTAGGTAGCAATCTGTAAATGGCCCTTATGTAAGAAAAGAGTTGCTGATGTTAAAGAGGGTCACAAGATTTACCCTGGGAATGACAGGGTTTATGTGCGAGGGGCATTAACAGCTCTGGGCCTGTACTTGCATTTCAATCTCATTGAAACTATCAAATTTTGAAAAACCTTGATAGAGTGGAACTGGAGAGGATGTTTCCTACAGCACAAGAGTCTAGGACCAGAAGACAGAGCCTTAAAATATAATCACGTCCCTTTAAAATAGAGAGGAGGAGCACTTTCTTTAACGAGAGGGTGGTGAATCTGTGGAATTCATTGCCGCAGATGGCTGTGAAGACCACTGGGTATACTTAAAGCAGAGGTTGATAGGTTCTTGATTAGCAAGGGCTTCAAATGTTACAGGGAGAAGGCAGGAGAATGGAACTGGGGGGAATATATATCAGGCATGGTGGAATGATGGAGCAGACTCAATGGGCTGAATGGCCTAATTCTGCACTTACAGCAGGGGTCTGCAACCTGGAGTCCACGGACATCCCGATTACTGGTAAAGCTCCATGCATAAAAAAAGCTTGGGAACCCCTGTCTTATGGTCTTCTGTTCCTATTTCCATCTAGTGAGCACTGGGGAGGATCCTGAATCACAGGTGGTAAAATTCTGAGGTCAAGAATGACAAGCCCTCACCACATTTCTGAATAAGTGTCTCAGCCCAAAGCGTCAACTGTCCATTCCCCTCCATAGACTCTTCCTGACGTGCTGAGTTCCTCCAGCATTTTGTGTGTGAAGCACAACATTTATTCGGCAAATCTACACAGTGTAGACCCCTGAGTGAAATCCAAATGAGAACATGTCACCATTTACTCAGTGGGAACCTTTAAACTTCTCATTTTCTGGTGGTTAGGTGCTGCTCTGCATGGAGGTCCATCATCTTCAGCAGCAAATGCAAAGAGATATCCTTGGTAATTGGGAGGGTTGTTCCCATGATGGAGCTAGTTGGGTCCATAAACCTCTGCAGCCAATTCCATTCCATCTGCAAAAAGTGGAATTTTCAAGTGGCCAACCAATTTAATTCCAATCCCCATTCCCATTCGGATATGTCAGCGCATGACCTCCTCTTCTTCAGTCATGACGAGGATTCTCTCAGGCTGGAGGAACAAACCCCCCATATTCCATCCAGGTAGCCTGCAACCTGATGCAATGAACATCAGTTTCTCTAACTTCCGGTACTTTTTTTCCATTCCCCCTTCCTTCTTGTTCTATTGCCCCCTCTGACCTCTTAACTCTTCTCCAATTAGTTTCTCCAGTTTCGGTAAGTTCTTCCCCCTTTCTTGTTCTTTTTATTTCATTCCCCATCTTGGCTCTTCTTTCACCCCTTCTCTTCTCCTCACCTATCTATCACCTCTCCCTGGGTGCCCCTCCTCCCCTTTCTTCTACGGTCCACTCTCCTGTCAGATTTCGCCATATCGGCCCTTTACCTTTTCTACGCATCACGTCCTAGCTGCTTACTTCATCCAATCACCTTCCAGCTTGCCCTCCTTCCCTTTCCCCACCTTCTTATTCTGGCATCTTTCCCCTTCCTTTCCAGCCCTGACGAGGGGTCAGCTGTTTATTCATCTCCATCAAAGTTGCCGGACCTGAGTTTTGTACTCTCGTGCATTGGAGGCTCCTTGTCAGGCAGGGGTGGAACCTCAGTTTTAAGTAACCTCCTCCCGTATTCCCCCACACCTAACCTTGCATCTATGTCCCCTTGGCCATGAGCCCTTCACAAGTCACCACCCTCTCTGAACTTGAGTATAGATGAAAGAAAAAATGAGGGTTATTGTTTTTTTCATGTCATAAATAGACCTGATGTATGTGGGAAAGAGGGTGAGGCTGATCCTGGAGAGGTTGAAAGGTCGGCACATTATGGGCCAAAGAGCCTGCACTGTGCTGACATGCTCTATGTTCTGCATAACAAACAAAATGGTAGAGGAACTCAGCAGGGCAGGCAGCATCCATGGAGGGGAATAAACAGTCAACGTTTCAGGGCAAGATCCTTACCCCAAAACATGCCCGCTGCAATCATGGGACACTTATCAGGAGACCTCACCTTTGGGGCCTGGGCAGGAACGTGTTGTACAAAACAGATTCTTAAGCACAAGAGATCCTGCAGGTGGTGGAAGTCCAGAGTAACACACACAAAATACTGAGAAAGCGCAGCAGGTCAGGCAGCATCTATGGAGCGGGATTCATTCATCTATGGACTTCCCAGCTGCCTATCATTTCTGGAGTAGTCTGTGTATCATATAAACCACGGTATTGTTGTGGTTAGCGTGATGCTATTTCAGCTCGGGCTGAGTTCCGGTGTAAGGAATTTGTACGTCCTCCCCGTGGCTCTCCTCCAGGTGCTCCCACATTTAGTAGGTTAATTGGTCATTGTAAGTTGACCTGTGATTAGGCTAGGGTTGAATAAGCGGGTTGCTGGGAGGGACGACTCGTTGGGCAGGAAGAGCCTGTTCCGCACTTTATCTCTAAATAAAAAACATACAGAGTGTGAGAGGTTACAGCCTCTATTTGAGTGTATGAAGTGCAGCAATTAGCATAACACTAATACAGTGCCTATGATCAGTGACTGTCTGTGAGAAGTTTGTACTCATGACTGTGTGGGCTTTGTCCAGGAATTCCCACGTTCCAAAGACGGATGGGTTAAGGTTAGTAAGTTATGCGGCATGTTCTGTTGGCGCCGAAAGCACACGCCACTTGCAGGTGAGGAAAGCATCCTCGGACAGCTTTCATCACTGACGCAGACTATGCACTCCACTGTACACGTGATGAATAAAAGTAATCTTGGCTCCTCAAGTTCTGGCTGCCCTTCAGCCACCTGGAGTGCAGGATCTTCTGGGCAGTCTGGTCCTGAGCCTGGCCAAGGTGGACATTCACAAGTACAGGCATTTGTGCATTCTGCAGAAGCCAATTGCCATTCCTGGGGTTACATCTGTGCCTGAGAAAGGGGTAGGTGACCCCAGCAGAAGGAGCATGTGATGTTCCTGGGTAGAAGGAGGGACTCCAGTGAGTTCTGGATAGAGATGAGTATAATGTGTGAGCGGTGGACTCCTGTACTGGTATAATAATGTGATGCTATAATCACTGATTAATCAATGTTATCAATTAATCAATATAATCAATGTTATATATGTTAATTATATATATAACATATAATATATATTATGTTATGCAAACTTTCTTTGCAAAAGGAAAACAGAGAGGTCATCTCACTCAGTGGCCACTTGATTCACTACATCATGGACCTAATAAACTGGCCACTGAGTGAATGTTGCTGGTCTTCACGTCAAGATTTGACGTGCTGTACGCTCAGAGACGCTCTTCAGCACACCACGGCTGTAAAGCACGGTTATCTGAGTTACTGCTGCCTTCCTGTCAACTTGAACCAGACCGGCCATTCTCCTCTGACCTCTCTCATTGACAACACTTTTTCACCCATAGAATAGGGTCATAAAGAAAGCTTTTGATATATTGGCCTTCGAAAGCCGAAGTATTGAGTACAGGAGAAGAAATGTTATGCTGAAGTTGTATAGGACATTGGTGAACCGTAATTTGGAGTATCATGTGCAGTTTTGGTCACCTACCTACAGGAAAGGTGTAAATAAAGTTGAAAGAGTGCAGAGAAAATTTACAGAGATGGTGCCAGGTCTGGAGGACGTGAGTTATAAGGGAGGATTGAATAAGTTTGGACTTTATTCCTTAGAATGTAGAAGAATGAGAGATTGGATAGATGTATTCAAAATTATGAGCAGCATAGATAGAGTTAATGTGAGCAAGCTTTTTCCACGAGCTTGAGTGGCACTATAGCCAGAGGTCATGGGTGAAGAGTAAAAGATGAAAGGTTTAAGGGGAATATGAGGGGAAACTTCTTCAGTCAGAGGGCCATGAGCGAGTGGAATGAAATGCCAGCACAAGCACGATTTCAATGTTTAAGAGAAGTTTGGACAGGTGCATGAATGGTAGGGGTATGGAGGGTTATGGATTCATTGCAGGTCGATGAGAGTAGGCAGTTAAAAGATTTTGGCATGGAGTAGATGGGCCCAATGGCCTATCCCTGTGCTGTTCTATGATTCTATGACTCTATAACTGCTGCTCACTGGATGTATTTTTGTTTTGTTTTTGTATCATTCTCTGTGACCTCTAGAGGCTGTTGTGCATGAAAATCGCAGGAGATCAGCAGTTTCTGAGATACTCAAACCACCCCATCTGGCACCAACAATCATACCACATTCAAAGTCACTTAGATCAAATTTCTCTCCCATTCTAATGTTCGGCTTGAACAACAACTATTACCTTGACCACGTCTGCAAGCTCTTATACATTGAGTTGCTGCCACAGGACTGGCTGATTCAGGTACACAGGTGTCCCTAATAAAGACTGCTGAGTGGGTGTTGTCCCTGCCCAATGCATGCCTGCTCTAGACTGACAAGCAGGGTAGGTTGGCAAGTTTCCCCTGTAAGTATCGAACCATCATTAAAATTATTGAATTGAATATTAATTTCAAAGTTGAAGCAAATTTGAATGCTGACAGTTTGCATCACATTGAATGATTCAGTGTGAAATGCATCAACACAGAGTCCAAGGATGTGCTGGAGGCAGCCCGCAAGTGTCATTATGTTTCTGGTGTCAACAAAGTATACCGACAGCTCACTAACCCTAACTCTGTGTGGAATAAGACCAAAAGAAACCCACATGTTCATGGGGAGAGCACGCAAGCTCTTTCCAGGACAATGGCGGGAATCAAACCCGATCACTGATTACTGGCACTATAATAGCATAATGCAAACCGCTACACTGCTGGACCGCACACTTGCATGGGAGTTCTGAGTTTGCAGTCAGTTTAGCAGTAAGAAGTAAAGGGTCGCTGTCAACGCAACCCCAAAACAGGGCAAATAGATGGGGCAACACACACAAAACGGTGGTGGAATAGATGGGGTGCATGTCGGCAGTGAGCAGCACTCTGCCACTGGGGGCGCTACCGAGTCTGAAGCAAGAGGGGAATTCACTTTCACAGAGACAGTGTGAGATCACTGCCTCAACAGTTCCAGTGCAATCTTTCCTGGGATTGTGTAACCCGTCCCATAAACTGACAGCACGCGCATATCAAATATCCTGAACAACAAACATCATGATGCTTGAAATCTGAAATCAACAGAACAAATGGCAAAACTAACTTCCAAGGCCTTTCACAAGAGCACGTCATAAACACAAGAGATTCTGCAGATGCTGAAATCTTGAGCTGCACACACAAAATGCCGAAGGAACTCAACAGGTAAGGCAGCATCTATGGAGAGGATAAAACAGTCGATGTTTTGTGCTGAGACCCTTCATAACCACTGAAAAGGACTTAATGAATTGCTTGGTGCAAAATATCAACTGTTTATTCCCCTCTGTAGAATAATTTTAATATCAATTGTTGTGAAATTTATGTGTTGTGAAATTTGATGTTTTTCAGCAGCAATGCAGTCGCATTCATAATAATAAACATCTATAAACCACAATAACTATAACTAAATAAGTAGTGCAAATGATGGAGGGGAGCAAGCTGTTCCTCAGTCATTGAGAGTGTGTCTTCGGGCTCCTGTACCTCTTCTCTGCTGGTAGCAATGGGAAGAGGGCGTGTCCTGGGTGGTGGTGGACCTGAATGATGGATGGCACGTTTTTGAAACATTGCCTTTTGAATGTATCCTTGATGCTGGTGAGGCTAATACCCATGATGGAGCTGGTTGAGTTTTCCACAGCTTTTTCTGATCCTGTGCAGTGGCCCCTCCATACCAGATGGTGATGCAAACGGAATGCTCTCCACAGTCAATGTTTAAACATTTGGAGGTCCTTTGGTGCCATACCAAACTAACCCTAACCCTAACCCTAACCCTAACCCTAACCCTAACCCTAACCCTAACCCTAACCCTAACCCTAACCCTAACCCATCCAACTGGTCAGATCCCACTTGGAGTACTATGCTCAGTTCTGGTTGGCTCACTACAGGAAGGATGTGGAAGCCATAGAAAGGGTGCAGAGGAGATTTACCAGGATGTTTCCTGGATTGGGGAGCATGCCTTATGAGAATAGGTTGAGTGAACTCGGCTTTTTCTCTTTGGAGTGATGGAGGATGAGAGCTGACCTGATAGAGGTGTATAAGGTGATGAGAGGCATTGATTGTGTGGATAGTCAAGAGTCTTTTCCCCAGGGCTGAAATGTTTGCCACAAGAGGACACAGGTTTAAATGTCACTGTTGGGCCCAGGATAAACCTTCAGAGGTTTGAAGCTGCTCACCCTTTCCACTGCTGATCCCGCGATGCAGACTGCCGTGCATTCCCTCAACCTCCTCGGCCTGAAGTCCACAATCAATTCTTTGGTCTTACTGACGTTGAGTGCAAGGTTGTTATTGAGTCACCACTCAACCAGCGGATCTACCTCACCGCTGTGTGCCTCCTTGTCGCCATCTGAGATTCTGCCAGCAATAGTTGAGTAGTCAGCAAATTTATGGATGGCATTTGAACTGTGGTTAGCCTCACAGTCATGGGTGTAGAGATGCAGAGAGAGTAGAGGAGTGGGCTAAGCATGTATCTCTGAGGTATGCCAGTGTTGATTGTCAATGAGGAGGAGATGTTATTTCCAATCTGAGCTGACCGGAGAGGAAGTCAAGGATCCAGTTGCAAAGTGAAGTACAGAGGCCCAGGTTTTGGAGGACTGAGGGTATGATTGTGCCGAACTCTGAGCTGTAGGAGCTCTTGGATCTCCAGGCGATCCAAGGCCAAGTGGAGAGCCAGTGAGATTGTGTCCTTGAGTGTGGCGGAGCTGATTGTCAGTGAAAATGCTGCCTGACCTGCTGGGTTCCTGCAGGATGTTGTGCATGTTTCTCATAGGAGAACGTGACACTGTCTGTAAGGAGTTTGTACGTTCTCCCCGTAACCACATGGGTCCGAAGATGTACCGGTTGATAGGTTAATTGGTCATTGTAAATTGTCCAGTGATTAGGGGAGAGTTAAATTGGGGGAGGGGGGGGGGTTGCTAGATGGCTGGGTGCAAAGGGCCAGAAGGGCCTCTTTCACACTGAGTCTCGGGAGGAGATTGAGACTGGTGACCAAAAATCAGCTGCAATGAAATGTTTCTTCTTTAGAAGGTCTTAAAAGGAAGAGAGAAGAGCAGAGTTGGTAAGGTTTTGAAGTTGGGATCTCTCAGTAATAGCAGCTGAACAGCTGATAAACCTGTCCCATGATGGGATGTTTGAAATCGGGGATCAGGAAGCAGGAAGGACCCATCGCCAGAGCTGCAGGCAGCCGTTAGAGAGTCGCAGGGGCCGGCGGTGATTGGGGAGATCATGGAGGGAATGGAGTTTCTGTTAGAGGGGAGGATTACAGATGAGTGTAAATCGATGCTTAGTCATCGTTCTCCGCGCTTGTGTGTTGTCGTTGTGAGTGACACGCTGAGACAAGCACTCTACTACAAACCAGCCTCACTGCAAGAACTCAACTCATCCAAGCAACAAGAGACAGGCGCCGGAAGAATCCAGATCATTCACCTTTCGCGAGTGGCACTGTAACGTAACGTAATTATAGTGCCAACAAACTGGGTTGAACTCCTGCCGCTGTCTGTAAGGAGTTTGACTGTGCGGGTTTCCTCCGGGTGGTCCAGGGTCCTCCCACATTCGAGGCCGTACAAGTGACGAAGGGTCAGTGAGTTGTGGGCACGCTACGTTGGCACCAGGAGCACGGTGATACTTGTGGGCTGCCCCCAGCACATCCACGCACGGGGTACGTCACTGCATCTTTCGAGTTATGTGTGACAGATAAAATTAATCTAATTTAATCACAAATCTTACGGCTGAAAGAAATAAACTGCATTGCAGAGTCAGGAAAGCATCAGCGGGAGAGATTGGCTGCTGTCAGCTGACCCATTTCATGGTGAGAATAACATCAGATCGCCACAGTTTTGTAGGCTGTAACCAGTTTCAGTTTCAAAGCAGCTAATCTTACTGGAGGGACGGGTGTTTCAGTCACAAGATGCTGGAGGAACTCTCCAGGTCAGGCAGAACCTACCGAGTGAAATAAACAGGTGACGTTTTGGGCCAAGGCCCTTCATCAGGACTGGGAAGGAATGGGGAAAAGCCAGAATGAAAAGGTGGAGGGAGACGAAGGTGATAGGTGAGGGGAAAGGTGGGTGGGTGGGGAAGGGGTGACGAAGCAAGAAGCTGGGAGGGGATAAGTGGAACGGGGCTGAAGGGGAAGGAATCGGATAGGACAGGAGAGTGGACCATGAGGAGGGGGAACCAAACGGAGGCAATGGGCAGATGAAGAGAAGGGAAGGGATAAGAGGGGAGCCAGAGTGGGGGATAAAAAAAAAGAAGGGGAAAGGTGAGAAATTACTTGTAGAGAAATTGATGCTGATTCCCTTAGGTTGGAGGATACCCTCCCTCTGGTGCCGCCAAACAACGAATTTCATGACGTATTGTCTGTCAGTGATAATAAAACTGATTCCCATTCTGATTCTGAGAAGAGTCTCTAAAACGTCCCTCGTGTACCTGCCTCTGTCACCACCCCAGGCAGTGTGTTCTCCTTGTAAAAAACTATGTCTGACATACACCCAATACTTTTCTCTAATCGTTTTAAAATTACGCCCCCTCGCACTAGGAATTCCCACAGTTGAGGAAATTGCCAGCCTTGCTCCCAAAACTTCATATCACTGTGAATACTGCTCATTCTGAAAGATGTTTGTTGATTTTGTACTCATTAACCATTCTCCCCAGATAAAGCCAGTAGCTCTGTGTACCTAGTGATAAGGCTTTGACACACAAGGCAAACACACTCTGGCTAAAAGCAGTGAAGCTCGGAGCAGGAAAGCACTAGATCCTTTTGCAGTGAAACTATTAATTTGCCTGCATTGTTCCAGGGGTTTAGACTGCTAAATGGCAAATTTAAGTTTGATCTGGGGGCGGAAAGAGTTGTGGAGAGATGATTTTTTAAAATAGGGAAGCAAGGAATTACAGATGCAATAGATAACGGACTATCTGGCCATGGCATCTTCTCACAGCTATCTTCAGGCATTTTTAGATTGTTTAGATCTAAAAATTTAATTAAATTTAAGGTGTTAACAATAAGGTATTGTTTAGATCACATTTAGAGTATTGTGAGCAGTTTTGGGCCCCATATCTAAGAAAGGATATGTTGGCATTGGAGAGGGTCCAGAGGAGGTTCACAAGAGTGAAAGGTTCAATGTATGATGAACGTTTGATGCTTCTACTCACTGGAGTCTAGACGAATGAGGGTGTATCCTACCAAATTTGAATCCTACCAGGTTTCGAAAGGCCTTGATAGAGTGGAATGGAGAGGGTCTTTCCAATAGTGGAAGAGTCCAGGACCCGAGAAAACAGCTTCAGAATACAAGGATATCTTTTAGAACAAATTCGAGGAGGAATTTCTTTAGCCAGAGGGTAGGGAATCTGTAGAATTCATTGCCACAGACAGCTGTGGGGGTCAAATCACTGGGTATATTTAAAGCGAGGTTGATAAGTAAGGGCATCAAAGGTTACGAGGAGAAGGCAGGAGAATGGTATTGCGAGGGAAAATAAGTCAGCCTTGATGGAATGGTGGAGCAAACTTAACAGGCCGAACAGCCTAATTCCACTCCTGTCAAATGGTCTCTTGGGCAGGAGGATCCAGAGGGTGGAAATGGCTGGTAAGAGAAGCCTTATTTTAAGATGAATGGAGTGAAATGTAAAGGAGATGTCAGAAGTATGTTTTCTACACAGAGAGTGGTATGGGCTGCCAGAGATGTTGGTGGAGGCAGATACACTGAGACGTTTCTACACAGCGAGTGGTGTGTGCTGCCACAGGTGTTGGAGACAGATACATTGAGACGTTTCTACACAGAGAGTGGTGTGTGCTGCCAGAGATGTTGGAGGCAGATACATTGAGATGTTTCTACACAGAGAGTGGTGTGTGCTGGCAGAGATGTTGGTGGAGGCAGATACACTGAGACGTTTCTACACAGAGAGTGGTGTGTGCTGCCAGAGGTGGTGGTAGAGGTAGATACATTGAGGACATTTAAGGGACTCTTAGATAGACACATGGGTGAAAGAAAAGTGGAGGGTGATGTGGGAGGGAAGGGTTAGCTTGACCTTAGAGCATTTTTTTTTGTTCCTTGCTGTAACTCAGTACATGTAATAACAATAAACACATTTACAAATTGAATGTTGTTTTCTCAAGTTCCTACTGAACCTGTTTCCTTCATCACTTCTTCCAGCTACCAATAACTTACAGAACTCGATTAATGGGAACAAAAATTCTACAGGTGATAGAAATCTGAAATTAAAACAGAAGCCGCTGGAGGTGCAACGGTGAGAACAAATCAGGTCAGAGAGCCTTGGCCAGAGTTCATTAGGAACGATATTCGCCACCATGCATCCATAGAAGTTTGTCAAAGTTTTAATGACATGCTAAATCTAAGCAAACTTCTAAAAAGAAGAGGTGCTCTCATGCTTTCTTCATAATGGTTCTTACACGCTGGGCCCAGGACACATCCTCAGAAATGATAACATGGAGGAATTTAAGGTCGCTGACCCTCTCCAGCTCTGATCCCCTGATGAGAACTGGTTCATGGGCCTCCAGTTTCTTCCACCTGAAATCAATAATCAGCTCTTTGGTCTTGCTGACATTGTGTAACAGGTAGCTGTTAGGCATTTTATGTTTGGGCTGGAAGCATGGCGATACTGCGGGCTACCCCAGATACATCCACGGCATTAACAACATATTTCACTGTGTGTTTTGATAGATATTCAACTAATATAGCTAATCTTTAAATTTTCTTTAAAGTCTTTATACGTGCTGTATAGAGTCTTGGTCACCGTTAGAGTAAAACATGGTTCAACTGGAAAAGGTGTATGGAAGATTTATGCGGACATTGCCAGGGCTAGAGGGATTGTCATAGGAATACAAATACTTTGTTTGTTGAAAATAACATCACAGGAAGACATGGCAGTGCATTTGGCACTCTGCCCGTCAATAGTCTGGGTAGTGTGCATGGTGGCTGGGACATTATGTTGCGCTGTATAGGTCACTGCTGAAGCCACACTTGGATATCATGAAATTTGTTGTTTGAGGCAGCAATACATAATAATAAAAAACTGTAAACACCAATAAGTATATAGAATCTAAATTAAATAAGTGGCACAAAAAGAGAAGAAAGTGTTCATGAGTTCACTGTCCATTCAGAAATCTGATGATGAAGGGGAAGAAGCTGTTCCTGAAACATTGAGTGTGGGTCTTCAGGCTCCTGTACCTCCTCCCGGATGGTAGTAATGAGATGAGGGCATGGCCTGGACGGAGGGAGCCCTTAACGATGGATGGCACCTTTTTTGAGTCATCTTCTGTTGAAGGTGTCCTCGCTGCCGGTGCCCATGACGGAGCGAGCGGAGTTTACAGCTCCCGATCCTGTGCAGTGTATGGAAGGGGCTGCCAAAGGACCTGGTTCAGGCAGATACCGGAGGTTCTTGATCCTCAGGTCAAGGGAAAGAGACGACATCCCCAAGAGGTGGGCCTCAGTTTAACAAAAACTGGGCAGTGGGGATAGATTTTAATGTGAACAGTACAGGAAAAAATGGCTGGTCAGTTTGAAATTCTACAGACTGTGTGATCATGTTTTTGGAATGACAGGGTTTAAAGAGGACACACTGAAATTTCATTAGTTCTTCATTTTATTCCCCACTCTGGTCATTAAACAAGCTGGGTAAATGTGACAGAAAGCACGACAATGGTTCTACAGACACTCACACCCCATGGACAATTAGTATGGGATCCCATCTTGATGAAGTGCAACAAAGTCCCATTAGTCCTGACACTGGCTCTGAGGTCAGCAGCGTTGCTGGCGAGCTACGGCACGCAGCCGGTGTGGCTTTGGGTTCAGTATTCCGCCGACGACGGGGGCGAGGTCAAGTTCGGCTCCCTGCAGGGCGACCAAGTCAAACTTCTGCAGCAGGGTGACGAAGAACAGGAAGAGCTCCACTTTGGCCAGCGTCTCTCCGGGGCAGATCCGGCGCCCTGTGACGAGTAACAAGCCCTGGTGTTAGCAGTGACCTTGACAAAGCATTAACAGTACAGACAGAGGACAGTGGGAAGCAGGGAACAGTGGAAGTGTTTCTCAGGTCAGGCAGCATCTGTAAAGGGAGAAGTAGACGTAACAGGCAAAAGGCATTCCTGGACAGACAGTTCATGATGAGATATCATAAAGTCACAGAGCATCAAATCATTCAGCATGGTCTGGGCGCCCAGCTACAGGAGAGATATAAGATTAGACGAGTATAGAGAACATTTCCAAGGATGTTGCTGGGTCTTGCGGACCTGAGTTGGAGATAACGAAGGCATATGGTATGTTTGCATTCGTGGGTCGGGGCATTGAGTAAGGAGGTCTTGTCACGGCTGTATAATGTTTCGGTTAGGCCACATTTGTGTCCGATTCTGATCACCCATCGTAGGAAGGATGTGGAGGTTTTGGACAGCGTGCTGAAGAGGTTCACCAGGATGTGGTGGGAATGGATGAGGAGAGGCTGATTGCTCAGAAGTGGAGGAGACTGAGGGGAGATCGGATAGGAGATTATAAAATCATGAGAGGCATTGTTAGTGCAGTCAGTAAGAAAGGTTATCCCAGGGTAGAAATATCTCTTACCAGAGAACATGCTGAGAGTGGGTAAGTTTAAAAGAGATAAACGGGACAAGCTGTTTATCACAGAGAGCGGTGGGTGCCTGGGACAGCTCCCAGGGGCACTGGTGGGGACAGATGCACCAGACATACTGTACTCTCAGGCTGCTAGACAGGAAAAGAAGATGGGGATCGCGTGTGGGCAGAAGATATCTGGGTACAGCACAGAGATGGTGGGCAGAAGGGCCTGTTCCTGTACTATCTTCCCCCATTTACACCTCTCTTAATATTACACACTGCAGCTAAATCTCTTCACAGTCATGTCTGTTCCAAAGGGGGCAAAGTCTAACCCAGACGGCCTCCTCATTAAATGGCAGCACAGCATCAACACGAAGATCAGAGTTCAATTCCTGCCACTGTCTGTAAGGAGTTTGTACGTTCTCCCACTGGCTGCGCAGGTTTTGTCAGAGTGTCTGCTTTACTCCCACATTTCAAAGGCTTATGGAGTTAGTAAGATGCGGGCTTGTTAAGTTGGTATCTGAAGCAAGACAACTCTTGCAGGCTGACCCCAGCACATCCTTGGCACAAATGACACACTTGACTATGTCTCGATGTCTCAACGTGATAAATATTCTTTAAATCTTTAAAACCTATATAATTACCCAATCATTGTAACATCCTTGGAGACATGGCATCTGCCAGCAAATTAGGACAGGGAGCATCAATTTAGCATAAGGAACATGTCCGAGATACCCATTCCAGTAAAAAAACAGCGGATGGAGAAGGCACGTCTGTTCCTTCGGTAAGTCAAATTGTTATTCTGGCCCCGGATGCTCAGAGCATCGAGGAAGCATGGAGAGGGACAGAAAGGAGAAAGGAAGTACTGTATACTCCGAGATAGAGTGAGGGAATCTCGTGTGCGTGATAAAGAGAGGCCTGTTCCCGAGTCGTAATCTCCATGTCATTCATGGGCGTATCGATTAATGTAACACTTAACAGCACCAGCACCCTAGGTTCAAATCTCACCACTGTCTGTAAGGAGTTTGTATTGTACATTGTCCCTGAGACTGCATGGTGCTCGGGATTCCTACACATTCCAAAAGCATTCCGATTGATAGGTTAGGCCAGTCCTGAGGAAGGGTCTTGGCCTGAAAAGTCAACCGTTTATTCATTTCCACCGATGCTGAATGGCTTGTTGTGTTGTGTGTGTTGCTTTAAGTTAGGGTTAGGGTTAGGGTTAGGGTTTGGGTTAGGGTTAGGTTAAGATTATGTGGGCAGTGGGCAAAAAAGCCCCCTCGTGCTTTTTGATCTCGCCACTTGAGATTCAATTTCACGCGACCCTGCCACTTTAAACTGGCCCACGCCTTCACCAACCAGGTCCAACACTTATCCCTGTTGAAATTTACCCCTCTTGACACGGAGCACTGGGTGTGTGGGGATTTAACAAGGGTCAATCAGGGTGTGCTTTGGGTTTGTGCGGCTGAAGCCAGGATTAATCGGGAAGTGCCTAAAGTTTGTGGGGGTGTGCACCCCATCTGGACTTTAGGATTAGGTTTAAATTTTAGGCTAGTGGATATATATGTTTAACTAAATTACATTGAAATTATGCAGGCAGTGGGCAAATCACCCCTCCTGTGCTTTCTGATCTCGTCACCTGAGATTCAGTTTCACACGACCCTGCCACTTTAAACTGGCCCACGCCTTCACCAACCAAGCCCAACACTTACCCCTGTTGAAATTTACCCCTCTTGACACGGGACACTAAGTCTGTGGGGGTTTAGCAAGGGTCAATCAGGGTGTGCTTTGGGTTTGTGCGGCTGAAGCCAGGGTTAATCGGGAAGTGCCTAAAGTTCGTGGGGGTGTGCACCCCATCTGGACTTTAGGATTAGGTTTAAATTTTAGGCTAGTGGATATATATGTTTAACTAAATTACATTGAAATTATGCAGGCAGTGGGCAAATCAGCCCTCCTGTGCTTTCTGATCTCGCCGGTTAGGGTTAGGGTTAGGGTTAGGGTTAAGGTTTGGGTTAGGGTTAGGGTTTGGGTTAGGGTTAGAGTTAGGGTTAGTAAGTTGTGGGCATGCAATGTTGGCATCAGATGCATGGCAACTTTTGGGGGCTACGCCCGGCACATCCTCAGACTCGGGCGCGTACCATGGTGTGTTTTGATGTAGATGTTATAAAATAAAGCTGAACTTTATCAAGTCCATCTTTTCTGTCTTCAAACTACCAGCATATTCTGGAGTGAAGGGTCTGCCGTATGGTGCGTTTGGACAAAGAGGCTCCAACTCTCACATTTGCGGGACATTTTTGTCCTTAAGTCCAAATGTTCGAATATTCCTTCAGGAGGAGAAAGATAAAACTTGGGAGCAAAATGGCATCTGGGGGAAGAGTAATGTATTCAAAGACACGAAGTACCAGCAGCAGGGAGTGTTTGAGCACCATTCACAGCCGAGGTATTTATAGAACATTATAAACTGTGATTTAGGAGCTCTAGAATGTAAACGGTTCAAAGTGAGAACAGGCACTCAGAAAGATTAGTAGAAGGCATTCTTTGTGGTGACAATTACATGTTGGTCCCAGGACAGATCCCCTGATATGGTAATGACCAGGAATTGAAAGCTACTGACCCTCTCTACCTTCGAACCCCCGGTGAGGAGTGGCTCAGGGACCTCTGGTTTCTCCCTCCTGTCATCATTAATCGGCCTTTGGTTTTGCTGACAATGAGTGAGAAGTCACTGTTGTGTCACCATTCAACCAGATCTTCCGTCCTGATGAAGGATATCTCCTCCTCGCTGAGGATCAACGCTGGTGCACCTCAGGGGTGTGTGCTTAGCCCACTGCTCTACTCTCTATATACCAATGACTATGTGGTTAGGCATAGCTCAAATACCATCTATACATTTTCTGATGATACAACAATTATTGGTAGAATCTCAGGTGGAGACGAGAGGGCACAGGAGTGAGATATGCCAACTAGTGGAGTGGTGTCGCAGCAACAACCTGGCACTCAACGTCAGTAAGATAAAAGAGCTGATTGTGGACTTCAGGAAGGGTAAGACGAAGGAACACAGACCAATCCTCATAGAGAAGTGGAGAGAGTGAGCAGCTTCAAGTTCCTGGGTGTCAAGATCTCTGGGGACCTAACCTGGTCTCAACATGTCGATGCAGTTATAAAGAAGGCAAGACAAGGACTGTACTTCATTAGGAGTTTGAGGAGATTTGGCATGTCAACAAATACACTCAAAAACTTCTATAGATGTACCATGGAGAGCATTCTGACAGGCTGCATGTCTCGTACAGGGTTGGGGCTACTGAACAGGACCAAAAGAAGCTGCAGAAGGTCATAAATTTAGTTGGCTCCATCTTAGGTACTAGTCTAGAAAGTACCCAGGACATCTTCAAGCAGCAGTGTCTCAAAGGCAGCGTCCATTATTAAGGACCTCCAGCACCCAGGGCATGCCATTTTCTCACTGTTACCATCAGGTAGAAGGTACAGAAGCCTGAAGGCACACACTCAGCGATTCAGGAACAGCTTCTTCCCCTCTGCCATCTGATTCCTAAATGGACATTGAACTTGTGAACACAACCTCACTTTTTAAATATATATTATTTCTGTTTTTGCACAATTTTTAATCTATTCAATATATGTATACTGTAATTGACTTATTTATTTTTTTCTTCTTCTATATTAAGTATCGCATTGAACTGCTGTTGCTAAGTTAACAAATTTCACAACACATGCCAGTGTTAATAAACCTGATTCTGATTTTGAGGATCTCGACCCAAAATATCAACTGCTTACTCCTCTCCATAGTTGCTGCCTGGCCTGCTAAGTTCCTCCAGCATTTTGTGCGAGTTACTTTGGATTTCCAGCATCTGCAGATACTCTTGTGTTTCAGTCTGCTTCCTGAATGCCAATTCGTCCCCACCTTTGATTCAGCCAACAACAGTCAGAAAGCTTAAGTATGTCATTTGAGGTGAGCTTAGCCACAGTTAAGTATAAGGTGAGCAGAGCAGGGGGGCTAAGCACACCGTCTTGTGGTGCTTCTGTGCTGATGGTGATTGTGGAGGACAATCCACCCTACCTGAGGTCTGCAAGTGAGGAAGTCCAGTTGCACATGGAATCCTAGGTCATGGGGATTCGAGTAGTGTTGAATGCCAGGCTGTAGTCAATGAAGAGCATTCTGATATATGCACTTTCATTGCCCAAATGTTCCACGATTGAGTGAAGTGTCAATGAAATGCATCTGCTGTTGACCTGCTATGTCAACAGGCAAATTGGAGCGGATCCAAGTCACTCCTCAGGCAAGAGTCAATATAGTTCATGTCAAAGCATTTCCCCAGGTCAGCTGGCATGGTAGTGCAGTCACTTTGCAGTGGTAACGATCACCGATCAGGGTTAGGTTCCCGCTGCTATCTGTAAGGAGTTTGTACATTTCTTCCAGGTGCTCCGGTTTCCTCCCACATTGCCAAGACGTACAGGTTAGGGTTAGTGAGTCGTGGGCGTGCTGGAAGTGTGGTGACACCGGCACATGTCACTGATTTGATTTGACGCATTTCACAGACGATGCCTTTCACTGCATGTTTCGATGCAGATGTGACATGCTGCGTAAAGCTAGTCTTTAATCTCTGCAGAGGAACTCATCAGGTCAGGCAGCATCTACGGAAAGGAATAAACAGTTGACGCTTGGGTCTCAGCCTGAAACATCGACTGTTTATTCCTCTCCATAGATGCTACCTGACCTGCTGAGTTCCTCCTGCATTTTGTGTATGTTACTCTGAATTTCCAACATCCGCAGAATCACTTGTGTGTTAAACTCATTAATCAGTTACCTGTAGAGAATGGAATGAAGGCGTCTCTCTTCACAAACTTGCCAGATGCATCCAGGAAGTGACCTGGGTTGAACACTTCAGGCTTTTCCCACTGTGTTTTATCATAGAGTACAGAGGCTAGTAAAGGAATGATGTAAGTTCCCTGCAGAAAAAGAGAAGGAAGTCATACCCTCTTCTCATTACTAACATTGGGGAGGAGATACAGGAGCCTGAAGACGCACACAATGTTCCCATTCTTCCCCTCTGTTATCAGATTTCTGATCAGCCCATGAACCCATGAATATTACCTCATTATTTTGATCCCTTTTTGCACTATAATTATTTCTATACCATCATTAAGAACCCTCACCATCCAGGGCGTGCCCTCTTCTCATTGCTACCATCAGAGAGGAGGTACAGGAGCTGGAAGACACATGCTTGAATCCAGAAAAGGATTCTTGTTCGTGCCATTAGGTTGGAGGCTACCCAAATGTTATATGTGGTTTTGCTCCTCCAGCCTGAGAGTGGCCTCATCGTGAAATAGGTGACCTGTGGGATATCCTGCCTTTTGTGGCAGATGGAGAAAGATGCTCGGCAACTTCTCCTCCCATCACCGTCTTATTCTGGCTTCTGCCTCCTTCCTTTCCAGTTGGCGATGAGAGGTTTCAGCCCGAAACATCGACTGCTGAGTTCCTCCAGCACTTTGTGTCGATGGATTTTGTTGGGTTTATTTGGAGCTTTTATTCCGTCAGTATCAGGAAGGTGATACTAATGGAAGCACTCCGCTCGCGTGAGAGATACACGTCAGGGCAATTGGTTTGTGTGTTGAAGCCCACCTTGGGGATGAAGTAGCCCTGGAAGTTGATGTCAACAGTCGTGGTCCTCGGGATGCCCAGTGGCGCAATGTTGGCGAACCGCTGCACCTCATGAATGACGGCGTCTGTGTACGGCATGTGCCGGCGGTCCTCCATTCTGACCGACCGCTCCGATCCAATCACCCTGTCGACCTCCTCCTGGACTCTCTCTGCAGGAGGGAAAGGTGAACTTTATTTCAGCAGTGGTGAGTGAACCTTAACCATCACTGAACGTAGAGCGTAGAACCGTGCAGCGCAGGACAGCCCAGAACGTTGTGGCGATTTTTTACAAATGGCCTCCTTCTGGGCATCCCTGGGCCTCTCTAAAAGCTTCTCCAACCCCACTAGACTACCTGATCCACTGCTACCCCGGTAACCGTTCGAGGCACCTACTACTCTCTGCGTAAACAATTTGCCCCTCTCTTTGCCTTTAAGCTTCTCATCTCTAACCCTGAAAGCACGTTGTCCAGTGTTTCATCTGGAGGACAGATTCTGACCTTGTGGCAAATACATTTTATGGAACTACTTAGGATAAGTACTGTAAGAACCAAGGCTCTGCAAGGCAACAGGCCTGAGCTTAGAATGAGAGAGACCCGAGGTTCCATTAACTTGCCACATCAGAAAGGTCGGATACAGGCTGAATGGAGGCAGTGGGGTCCAGGCCCAGGAGTGCATCAAAGCCACTGAAACCAATGTTTGGATGACAATAGGTGCCTCGCCAGATTGGAAGGGTCAGGACATTGAGGTGAGGGACGGGACTGCTCTGCCACCTTTCTTCGGTTCCGCACTGAGCTATGGGTCTCGTGCTCTCTTTATGGACCAGTTCAGATCACTGTTTGCTTGTGGTTATTGTTTGCACGATTTGATTTGTTTTTTTCCCCTCTTTCTCTGCACACCGGGGCGGTTGATGATCTTTTTTTCCATGGGTTCTTTTGCGTTTCTTTGTTTCGTGGCTGCCTGTCAAGAGCCCAATCTCAAAGGTGTGTCATATATACACAGTTTGATGATAATTGTACTTTGAACTTTGATATACAACAGAAATTGTCACATCTAACGAGAAACCCGTGTGTCTAAAGAAATTCAGCACGTACCTATTGGCCCTCATCAATAGTGTATTAATACGTCACAGAAAGCATCCAATCTGGATCTATCTCGGTTTGATCTGGCAACTACTCTGTTCAAGGCAGAGAGATGAGGGCACAGCTCACCACGTCACGGGAACCAGCCTCCCCTCCGTGGACCCTGACTACACCTCACTCCCTCAGTAAAACAGCCAATATAGTCAAAGATCCCACCCACACCAGACATTCTCCCTTCTCCCTTCTCCGATCGGGCAGAATTTACCACAGCCTAAAAGAACGTACCTCTGGGCTGAAAGGCATCCTCTACCCCACTGTTATCAGACCCTTGAACTGTCCTCTAGTACAATACGATGGATCTTGATCTCATGATCTACCTTGCTATGGCCTTGTACTTTATTGTCTACCTACACTGCACTTTCTCTGGAACTGTAACACTTTATTAACCTTCTGGAATTGATTTCCCCTCGTACTAACTGGTGTGATGAAATGATCGGTATGAATGGTATGCAAAGCAGAGTTTTTTTTACCACGTCCCGACAAATGTGGAAATGATAAGCCAATTTACATCAGTGGCAAATACATGTGCTTTGAAGAGATGGAATTTCTCTTCCCTTTTCTCCTAATGAACGTTTGCCTGAAATTTAATCCAGAGAGGAATGAGGTATCACATTGGCGGAGGGGCAACAAGGCGAGAGAGCTCACAAGAATGGCAGAGAGGTGTCCTGAGAAAGTGTGTCCTCAGACGCTTAAAGGAGGCAGTCGAAGCCAATCAGCTGGCTAAGAAGCCAAACGGCCTGCATGAGCTTTGGACTCTTTCAGTGTGTGATTGTGATATCATTTGTGCTTGCTATCTTGTGCTGTGTGTGACTGTTGGTACCTTGTTTGACCCACCCCGGAGTAACACTGTTTAGTTTGGCTGTATTCACGAGTATTCATGAATGCTTGAATGACAGGGAGGTTCTCTTCTAGTTCTGGCTCTGCCCTCTTTTGAGTTCAGAAGAATGAGGGGAGATCTCATTGAAACCAATCAAATATTGATAGGGTGGATATGGAGAGGATGTTTCCAATATGGGGAGGGTCGAGGAGCAGAGGGCACAGACTTAGAAGAGAAGGACATCATTTTAGAACAGAGATTGGCTATATTAAAAGTGGAGGCTGATAGGTTCTAGATTAATAAGGATGTTAAAGGTTACTGGGAGATGGCAGGAGAATAGGGTTGAGAAGGAAATCGATCAGCCATATTGAATGGCAGAGCAGGCTCGATGGGCCGAATGGACTAATTCTACTCCAATGTCATATAGTCTCATGATGGGTGCAATCTCTTCACTCTGTCCTGTAATAATCAAAGAAACAGATCCCTCTACCCACTGTGAGCTTTGGACATCCATCCTCATGATTCATATTTTCCCTCATTGACTTCTCCTCTCCCACTACCACCTGAGATAGGAAAGGAAAGGCGATGCCTGAGTTTCTCCTCACTTTGGATGTCAGGGTACTTTATCATGATGTACATGGCCCAGCGAATTGTAGTGGCCGTCGTGCCCATCCCGGCGATGAAGAGATCGCTGGTCGTGATCAGGAGATTCTTCTCATGGAAGTATGTGCCTGGGTTTCCCGACTCCTTGGAGGGAGAATCACACAGCAGTCAGTACGTGATCGCCAGAGATCTGAAACCTGTAATACAGCAGGTCAGGCCAAAACCTGGGCCTCTGCTCCACACTCAAAGGTCAGTGATGTGGACGTGAAGCGAATGACATCTGTGGATAGATACCAGGCCACAAGTGCTGAGAGCAAACACGGGGAGGAACAGGGCTATGTCGGCGGGGGTCAGGGTCAGAAGTTCATTGTGGACAGGAACCACGAAGGCTGCTGACATGCCAGTTCAGCGAGCCAGCGAGTCTGGAGTTCACGGCCAGCAGTTTGGGTCCCGTCATCGGGAGGCCTATTGTAATTTTTTGAGGAGATTACACATAGGATAGATAGAGGGTATGTAGTGGATGTTGTATATTTGGACTTTCAGAAAGCACTTGACAAGGTGCCACAGAACAGTCTGCTTACCAAGTTAAGAGCCCATGGTATTACAGGAAAGTTACTGGCATGGTTTGAGCATTGGCTGATTGGTAGGAAGCAGCAAGTGGGAATAAGAAATTCCTTGTCTGGTTGGCTGCCAGTGACTAGTGGTGTTCTGCAGGGTTTGGTGTTGGGACCACTTCTTTCTATTCTGTATATAAATGATTTAGATGATGGAATGGGTGGCTTTGCTGCCAAGTTTGCAGATGATATGAAGATTGGTGGAGGAGCAGGTAGTGTTGAGGAAACAGGCAGGCTGCAGAAGGACTTAGACAAAATAGGAGAATGGACAAGAAAGTGGCAAATGAAATGCAATGTTGGAAAATGCATGATCATACACTTTGGTAGTAGAAATGAATGTGCAGACTATGAGTAGTTTTGTAAAGAAGAATGACAAGAAATTGCAGTGTCCAGTTGTGCAAAGCTGATAAGAGTCTTATTCACGTAGACTCAAGGCTGTAATTGCTGCCAAAGATGCATCTACTAAATACTGACTTGAAAGGGTGAATACTTATGCAATCAGTTATTTTGTGTTTTATACTTGTAATTAATTTAGATCACTTTGTAGAATCTGTTTTCACTTTGACACAGAAGAGTCTTTTTTCTGATGATCAATGTCAAAAAAAAAAGCCAAATTAAATCCACTGTGATTCAATGTTGTAAAACAATAAAACATGAAAACTTCTTGGGGTGGTTTGCGAATACTTTTTATAGGCACGGTACATGTGATAAATGAACCTGAACTTGAATCTCACCTCTTTCTGCTTCTTGATGTAGGTATCAATGAAGCTCCTGATGTCATTTTCGTTCATCTCCTTGTGTTTAGCTTCAATGATGTCCTTCAGGCACATCTTCAACTTGGTGAAATGTGTGCAAATCTCTTTGTGGCTCCCGGGCAGAAAACTCAGAAAAGGATAAGCATTATACACCTGCCAAGTAATAAATTAAATCCTTAAATATCAGAAACTTATGACTTCTAAAGTTCAAAGTAGATTTATTGTCAGAGTATGTATGCCATTATATAACCTTCAGCTTCATCTGCTTGCAAGCAGCCACAGAACAAAGAAACACCATAGAATCCATGAAAAACCCAGCACTACCCTACATCCAACGTGCGAGAAAAGAGCAAACAATAAATAAAGTGAACAAATAACGCACTGAACATGAACCGCTGAGTCTCCAAATTGAGTCCCCAGCCACGGGGCCAGTCCAGTGCTGAGGAGAAGACCTTATGCAGGATTGAACTCACTGTAGTTACAGATCTTGGCCAAGGTGCATCAAGGTCTTTAATACATTATATCTCAATAAATGATATCTCGTCTGCAAATAAATTGACCGCTACTTTGTACTGTCGAGGGGCAAGAATGTAGAATGGTGGGTAGCACAATGTTTCACAGCCCTGGTGATCAGAGACGAGTTTGTACGTTCTCCCTGTTAGCACATGCGTTTCCTTCCTGTGCTCCAATTCCCTCCCACGTTCCAAAGGTGTACCGGTTACGGTTAATAAGTTGCAGACATGCCACCCATGTCCACGGACTGTGTTGGTCGTTGAGGCATTTCAATGTACCTGTGATGAACAAAGGTCATCTTTACACCTTTACCTGGACCATCGGGCTACCAAGCAGTCGAAAGCTTTCGTGGACCAAGTTTCCTATGGTAAGGAAGGTCGTGTCATCATATTCAAAGCGGTCTCCAAAAACGATGGAGCAGATAATATTGGCCGTGGCAAAGTTTATTATAACGTCCGTGTCGAATGGCTGACCTGCAAACAGAGATAGGGAGGGGAAGGTGATGAGGAATTCCAAACACGAGCTCGTGTGATTGATAGTGTCACTGTTGGTGCAACTGCGTCACAGCAGCAGTGAATGCAATCGGGCTTTGGTGTCGGCCGCTGAGGGTAAGAAGTCTGTACGTTTTCCCCGTGACTGCGTGGGCTCTCCTCAGGTGCTCCTGTTCCCTCCCACATTCCAAAGGTGTACCGGTTAGGGTGTAAGTTGCGGGGGGAGGATTCTAGAGAGCAAATAATTAAAAAGACAATGGAGAAGGTAATGGATGTAGGTAAAAGTGGAGGAATAAAAAGACAGAGAGTGTCAGGAGGGGAAAGAATGTACGGAGATAAGCGTAAAGTTGTACAAAAGGAAAAGGTAGGAAATAAGGGTCAAACATATTTGAAAGTCCTTTATTTGAATGCACGTAGTATTAGGAATAAAATTGATGAGTTGACGGTACAAATAATTACGTATGGTTATGATATTGTGGCAATTACGGAAACATGGCTGCAGGGTGACCAGGACTGGGAATTAAACATACAAGGGTATTCGACAATTAGGAGAGACAGGCAAGAAGGAAAAGGAGGTGGGGTGGCTATGTTAATAAAGCAAGAAATCACTGCAATAAAGCGAAATGATATTGGCTCAAAGGATCAGGATAACGAAACAAATTTGGGTAGAAATAAGAAATAGTAAAGGGAAAAAAGCAGTGGTGGGAGTAGTCTATAGGCCTCCAAACAGCTGTAACTCAGTTGGTCGGAGCATAAATCAGGAAATAGTTGGGGCTTGTAATAAGGGAACAGCTATAATTATGGGGGATTTTAATTTTCATATTGACTGGACTAATCAAGTCGGACACGGCAGCCTTGAAGAAGAGTTTATTGAGTGTATTCGGGATGGGTTCCTTGAACAATACGTTACTGAGCCGACAAGGGGACAAGCAGTCTTAGATCTGGTCCTGTGTAATGAGACAGGACTAATAAAAAATGTCCTAGTAAAGGATCCCCTTGGAATGAGTGACCATAACATGGTCGAATTCTATATTCAATTAGAGGATGAGAGGGGTGGATCTCAAACAAGTGTACTGAGCTTAAATAAAGGAGACTATGATGGTATGAGAGCAGAATTGCTTAAGATGGATTGGGAAAATAGATTAAAGGGTAGATCGGTACTTGATCAGTGGTGTATATTTAAGGAGTTATTTTACAACTATCAAGAAAAATATATTCCACTGAAGAAAAAAGGGTGTAAAAGAAAAAATAGTTATCCGTGGCTAAGTAAAGAAATAAAACAAAGTATACGACTAAAAAGAAAGTTACCGTAGATGTCGGATTATAAGCCGCTACTTTTTTCCCACATTTTGAACAGCTTTGAACACTGCGGCCTTTACTACGGGGCGGCTAATGCATGATTTTTTTCATGCCGCCAAAAACATTTTGCCTCGTAACAGTAGACCAATAAAATTGATGAGTAGTTCACAGAGGTCCAATGAAATTGTACGATAAATCAAGCGCACTTTCACAATTAAATTATTGTAAATCAGTCATTTGTACTCACCCTCATCAACATGGAAAACACTCGAAGAAAAGCATTGTGCTGCCTTTATGGCAGTTATTTAGTTTATAATATTTTCGCTTAGTAATTCATTTTCTAGTTAAAGTTAGAAGTGTTTTAACTATATTTGTTTTCTGTACTACATCGCGGGATGCTATGACGTCACACCCGGTTTCGCCGCGTCTTGTGGGAAAAATGCCAGTTTGCGATAAACGGGAAGGGGGGGGGAGCGCATTACGCAAGCGGCATTGGATCTGAGCGAACGCTGCTTTTAAGTTAAAGGCGATCAATAACTTTTCCTGGTAGGCTGCAGTATATATATTTTTTACCAGTCGTTAGGAGATATTGGAATGTTGTTCAGTAAAAAAGTATACGCAACGTATATTTAAAAGTAGCCGCGTTACAGGCACGGTTCGAAAAAAAGCATTTGCAATATGTATTTGTTTATGTTACCATATGGATTTAATTAAAAGTTAAAAAATCCTCACGTGTAATATCTTTCTGTGTAAATATCTCATATTACAACGTGGGACACCTGCGGCCGAAAATCCGGTGCGGCCTAAAATCCGGTGCGGCCTAAAATCCGGTGTGGCCTGTACAAGTAAAAAATTGATTTTCTTTCTAAAATTAGAGCCAGCGGCTTTTAATCAGGTGCGCTCTGTAGTCCGGAATCTACAGTATATAAGGTAGCTAAATCTAGTGGGAAGATTGAAGATCGAGAAGCTTTTAAAGATCAGCAGCAAATAACAAAAAGATTGATTAAGAAGGGGAAGATAGATTATGAAAGTAAATTGGCGAAAAACATAAAAGCAGATAGTAAGAGTTTTTATAGTTACATAAAAAGAAAAAGGGTGGCTAAAGTAAATGTTGGTCCCCTAGAAGATGAGACCGGAAAATTAATGGTAGGGGACATGGAGATGGCGGAAACGCTGAACAAATATTTTGTATCAGTTTTTACAGTAGAGGACACTCAAAATACCCCAACACTGGATAAACAGGGGGCTCTAGGGGGAGAGAAGCTAACTACGATTCAAATCACCAAGGAAATGGTACTTGATAAATTAATGGGACTGAAGGTGGATAAATCCCCTGGACCGGATGGCTTGCATCCTAGGGTCTTAAGGGAAGTGACGGTTGGGATTGTGGATGCATTAGTGATAATTTTTCAAAACTCGCTGGACTCGGCAATGGTCCCGGCAGATAGGAAGAATGCTAATGTAACTCCTTTATTTAAAAAGGGCAATAGACAGAAGGCTGGGAATTATAGGCCAGTTAGCCTAGCATCTGTGGTTGGCAAAATGTTGGAATCGATAATTAAGGAAACAGTAACAGGGCATTTGGATAAACATAGCTTAATAGGACAAAGTCAGCATGGCTTTACAAAAGGGAAGTCATGTTTGACAAATTTGTTGGAGTTCTTTGAGGACATAACGTATAGGGTAGATAAAGGGGAACCAGTGGATGTGGTGTATTTGGACTTCCAAAAGGCATTTGACAAGGTGCCACACCAAAGATTATTACTTAAAGTAAAAAATCATGGGATTGGGGATAATATTCTGGCATGGGTGGAGGATTGGCTTTCTAACAGAAAACAGAGGGTTGGGATAAATGGTTTATTCTCAGACTGGCAGTTGGTGACTCGTGGTGTTCCGCAGGGGTCGGTGTTGGGACCCCAACTCTTTACAATCTATATTAATGATTTGGAGAAAGGGACTAAGTGCAATGTATCGAAGTTTGCTGATGTCACAAAGATGGGAGGGAGTGTAATGAGTGCGGAGGACATTGAAACCCTGCAGGGGGACATAGATAGGCTGAGTGATTGGGCAGACATTTGGCAGATGAAATATAATACTGACAAGTGTGAGGTCTTGCACTTTGGCAGGAAAAATAATAGAGCAAGTTATTATCTAAATGGAGAGAAACTGGAAAGTGCTTCTGTGCAAAGGGATCTGGGGGTCCTGGTGCAGGAAACACAAAAAGTTAGTATGCAAGTGCAGCAGGTGGTCAAGAAGGCCAATGGAATGCTGGCTTTTATTGCTAGGGGGATGGAGTATAAGAACAGGGAGGTCTTACTGCAGTTGTACCGGGTATTGGTGAGACCACACCTGGAGTACTGCGTGCAGTTCTGGTGTCCATATTTAAGAAAGGACACACTGGCTCTCGAGGCAATGCAGAAAAGGTTCACTAGGTTAATTCCGGGGATGGGTGGGGTGATGTATGATGAGAGGTTGAGTAGATTGGGACTCTACTCATTGGAGTTCCGAAGAATGAGAGGCGATCTTATTGAAACATATAAGATTGTGAAGGGGCTTGATCGGGTGGATGCGGGGAGAATGTTCCCAATGATGGGTGAAACTAGGACTAGGGGGCATAATCTTAAAATAAGGGGATACCGTTCCAGGACTGAGATGCGGAGAAATTTCTTCACTCAGAGGGTAGTGGGGCTGTGGAATTTACTGCCCCAGAGAGCTGTGGAAGCTACTACACTCAATAAATTCAAAACGGAGATAGACATTTTCCTGGATAAAAATGGCATTAGGGGATACGGTGAGCGAGCAGGTAAGTGGACATGGGCTAGGTTTAGATTAGCCATGTGATCTCCTGGACCAGTTTTCGATAGCCTGGATGGGTCGGAGAGGAATTTTCCAGATTTTTTCTCCTCAATTGGCAACTCGGTTTTTTTTCCCCAGGTGATCACATGGGTTTGGGCGGGATGAATAATAAAATAAAATGGGCGGCATGGTGCCCTGTTGGTTGGCACTGTTGCCATGTGGGATTCGGTGAAAACTAGAGTTAAGGTTGGATCAGCCATGATCTTGTTGAATGGCGGAGCAGGCTTGAGGGGCCGATTGGCCTACTCCTGCTCCTATCTCTTATGTTCTTATGTTATGTTCTTATGACACTTGCAGTTTGCCCACGGCATTTCCTCGGACTGCGTTGGTCGTTGGATATTTCACCCATAACTGCGTGGGCTTCCTCCGGGTGCTCTGATTTTTCCCGTATGACAAAGACATGCAAGGTTGTGGGCCGGGAGCAGGGTAACGCTTGGTGAGAAGCTGAAGGCACTATATAAATCCAAATCCTTTTTACCTTGTCACACCTCACCAGAGACTCACACATGCACAAGCATACAATAACTAACTCAAAATCCTTCAGCCTGAAAGCACGGACCACCAGGTCCAAGGACATCTTCTACTCCACAGTTATCAGACTCTTGAGTGAACTTCTTGTGCAACAAGACGGACTCTTGGCCTCACAGTCTATCTCATTGTGATCTTGCACTTTATCATTTAGCTGCACTCCACTCTTTTGGAAGCTTTTACACTTCATTCTGCATCCTACCCTAATGCACTGTGTAATGACTCGACCTGTGTGATGCAAAGCAAGCTTTTCACTGTATTTCAGCAGATGTGACAATAATAAACCAATACCAGTACCAATATCCACCAATACATCAATAAACCGGTATCCATAGATGGTCAGACATCCAGGTGTGGGTACTCAGCTAACCAGGAAACTTTGGGAAAGTTGCCATTGACAATGCTAAGCGCCCTTCATATGAGGCGCTCCTAACAAATATCTTGGGTGGGTGGAAGAGTGACTTAAATGTTCACCCATCCATCAGAAATATTTATCAGGAGTATTGCACATGCAGGGCCCTCAGCGTTGTCAGCAAACCCTCCCATTCGACCAACGATCTCTTCGTCCTCCTACCATCAGGCAGGAGGTACCACAGCATTACGACAAGACATTGGAAACAGCTTCTCCCCTCCAAACCCCCAGACCCTGAGACTTCTGAACTCCCTGCCGGCAGTCAGCTTTCATCACGTATGAAGTGCCGGTAGCATGGTACTGTTTACCTTTTAACTTGTGCTGTAAATGCACCTTATTATTTGTTGATTTATTAGTGGTAATATTACCTTTGTGAACTATACGTACTGTATTGTGCACCTTACTCCTGAGGAACGTTATTTCATTTGGCAGTATATAAGCTCACACTTGACTGACAATGAACTTGAACAAGCTTTTCCCGGTACCTGGTACATGTGACAATAATAAACTCCAATATCCACCAATGAATCAGTAAACACAGACGGTCAGATACCCAGGAGCAAGTACTCAGACCGCCGTTTAGAGAACTTTAGGAAAGTCAAAGATACTCTGAACAGGTTTATTCCAAAGAAGTATGAGCTCCTCAGCATAGGTGTAGACTCAGAACTGGTCTGGAAAGGAATAATTTTACTCCCTCTCCCTCTCACACGCATTCAGATATCCACATGCACACACACTCAGAGATCCATACCTGAACTGAGATCCCTGCACACCCAGGTACTGCAGATACACACTCACAAAGCCACACTTACACATTTAGATATATAAATTTACAAATGTTTTGACGCACAGACGTTAGATACCTCCCCACACTCCCCTCTCTCCCTCTCCACCCCCATTCCCCCCAAACATACATTATGTACACATGTGCAAAAACATCATGTGTGCACCTACATACCACACTCACTCAGATACACAAACACCCCCCCCCCCCACACACACACACACACACATACATGCACACGCACAAACACCAACATACACATACGAGTGGCAATTTGAACACTGGGGTACTACAGATTCTTCACAGCACAGAAGCACATCGTACAAGCCAGCAGATTAGAGCCTGCCCCTGCTCCAGTGAGAAGCAGACTGTGTGGGTGCCTGAACGCCTGTTGGCGCAGTTCTTGTGTGCATGACGTGTGTGTCCGCAGATCAGAGAGCATCTGCAGAAAGAGAAGCACGGTTAATGTTTCAGATCGAAAACCATGCTTCGAAAAGAAGCAAATTAAAACCAACTTGTTCTTCCTCTTTCCTACTTCTGAAGAAAAGTTTTCAACCCTCAATATCATGTCCCAGTCTTTGTTTATGTACAGTTTTTCACAAATTCTATTGGATATCTTTATTTTCCTGTAACTGCCTGCATTAAGCTGAATCTCAGGGTAATAGGTGGCAACATAAACTGTACTACCTCGTCCTGGTGAAGGGTCTCAGCCCGAAAGGTCAACTTCTATTCCTCTCCAAAGATGCTGCCTGACCTGCTGAGTTCCTGCAGTGTTTTGTGTGTGTTACTCTGGATTTCCAGCATCTCTTGTGTATATGGGTAACATGGATATCAAATTTACTTTGACTTTGACATTAACTCCACTCTTCTTTGTATAAATGCTGCATAGCTGAGAAGAGTCTCTCTTCCCACCATTACAGACATTTACACTACACACTGCACCTGCAAAGCAAACAGCATTATGAAGGACCCCACGCACCCCTCATACAAACTCTTCTCCTTCCTGCCGTGTGGGAAAAGGCACCGAAGCATTCGGGCTCTCACGACCACACTATGTAACAGTTTCTTCCCCCAAGCTATCAGACTCCTCAATACCCAGAGCCTGGACTGACACCAACTTACTGCCCTGTTGTCTTGTTTATTATTTATTGTAATGCCTGCACTGTTCTGTGCATTTTATGCAGTCCTGGTAGGTCTGTAGTCTAGTGTAGTTTTTTTCTGTGTTGTTTTTTACGTAGTTCAGTCTAGTTTTTGTACTGTGTCATGTAACACCATGGTCCTGGAAAACGTTGTCTCATTTTTACTGTGTACTGTACCAGCAGTTATAGTCGAAATGACAATAAAAAGTGACGACTTGACTAACCTCCAAAGTTCAAAGGTTAAAGCTTACCTTTGAATGATCGAATCTTTTCCATCAGGAAGCCAGCCTCCTCGATGATTTTATCTTCAATGGACCTCTTGCCCATTCCGAAATCCCGCAGAGTTGAGAGCGTGAACCTTCGCATCTGTTTCCAGGGCTCTCCATTGGACCAGACCACGCCTGCAACCAGGTGAGAGAACTTGTCAGTCCCGCATATCCAGCCTCGGGGTGATCAACGTTCTTGGGCTGAGTACCGTTTGATAGACGATTCAATCAAATCAAAGGTCATGGATCAACTGTGTTCGCCATATACAGTTACGTGTATTAGGAATTTGTTGTGTTGCCTTGGTCAGGGTGTGACATGCAACCAAAAAACAACATTCAACAATTATAAAGAGTAAATAATTATAGAAATCTTAGAGGCTGAAGGATGGATGGGGGGGGGGGTTAGGGTGGGGGATAAGTAGAATGTTTGATCAGATTAACTGCATGGGGGAAGAAGCTTTTGAGATGGTGTGAGGTTTTTTTTCTAAGGGTATAGCCCTGTGGAGCTTTCCAGAAGGAAGTTCTTTTGGAAAAGGCAGTTTGCAGGGTGGGTGGTGTTCTCACAAAGGCGGCTTTGGGCACATTCACCTTCAAAGATCGAAGTATTGAGTACAGGAGTTGGATGTCATGTTGAAGTTGTATGAGAAGTTGGTGAGGCCTAATTTGGAATATTGTGTGAAGTTTCGTCATCAGGAGAGATGTAAGATTTTTCCTGCACGCTCCTTCGTCCTGAACGCGTACAGGTCTGGCAGTGATGGTAGACTGCAGACCTGACAGTTCACTGTAGTGTCTGTACATTGTGACAGGATGCTGCACCAAACCAGACAGTAATGGTGATGTGAGGAGGCTCTCTGTGATGGTGGTGTAGAATTACATCAGTACATTATTAAGGGATTGGACACGCTGGAGGCAGGAAGCATGTTCCCGCTGATGGGTGAGTCCAGAACTAGAGGCCACAGTTTAAGAATAAGGGGTAGGCCATTTAGAACTGAGATGCGGAAAAACTTTTTCACCCAGAGAGTGGTGGATATGTGGAATGCTCTGCCCCAGAAGGCAGTGGAGGCCAAGTCTCTGGAAGCATTCACGAGAGAGTTAGATAGAGCTCCTTTAGATAGCGGTGTCAAGGGATATGGGGAGAGGGCAGGAACGGGGTACTGATTGTGTATGATCAGCCATGATTACAGTGAATGGCGGTGCTGGCTAGAAGGGCCAAATGGCCTACTCCTGCACCTATTGTCTATTGTCTATTGTCTACATATTGGGAAGATGGAAATTTACCAGTTGCTGCAGGAAGTGCATCCTCTGCCGAGACTTTCGGCTAATGAAGGAGATATGATTTCTCCACAAGGTCCTAGATGAGGAATGCTACTTCAGAAACAATGTGCAGACACCACCGTGTTGTCTGTTTAACACAGACAATCCAGCTTCTTGGCAAGTACAGCACTGCACAGGAAGAGAGCATTCATTCCTCTGTGTTGTACTAACCCCTTGTTTGAACTTCCTTTAATTCTATACCCAAACTCGGCTCTCCCAGAGCCCTGAAAATTTTCTTTTACAAGCATTTATCAAAATATCCCTTAAAGATAATTGTTCATACCACAATGCGCTGCAGTTTATAACAACTCAAATGATTTTTCTCAGACAGATTTTGAAATCAGAATTATAATCAGGTTTATTACACTGACATACAGTATGCCGTTAAATTTGTTGTTCTGCAGCAGTACATTCAACTATTAAAAACATGACTACAGGTCACAATAAGAAATAAAGGCCAATAATTAGTGCATAAAGTGAGAATAGTGACGTAGTATTCATGGGTTCATGGTCCATTTAGAAATCTGATGGTGGAGGGGAAGAAGCTGTTTCTAAAATACTGAGTGTGGATCTTCAGGCTCCTGTACCTCCTCCTTGATGGTAGCAATGAGAAGAGGGCATGTGCTGGATGATTACATTCTGCTGAAGTGGGTTTAACTCATTCTCTCTTCACCCACCTTCCATCAGGCAGGAGATACAAAAGCCCGAAAGCACATGCCACCAGACTCAAGGGCAGCTTCCACCCCAATGTTTTAAGACTATAGAACAGTTCCTTAAAATGGCCACTTGTTCTCACAGTCCACCTCATTGTAACCTTACACCATATTGATTGCCTGCACTGCACTATCTTTGTAATTGTGACACTTCATTCTGTATTCTGTTATTGTTTTCCCTTGTTCTACCTCAATGCACTGTGTAGTGATTTGATCTGTGTACATAAAGTATGAAAAGTAACTTTAAATTGGATAATAACAATAATCCTTCTTCTTCTTACAGACACATCTACATGATAAATACTTTTGCTGTACCCATGTTAACATATTCTTTTGGCATAATATCTTGATCCAAAACCAATCTGGAAAATTTATTAAGAAAAATAAGAAATGAAAACACTCTGTACACTTAAACACACTTAGCGTAACTTTACCTAGGACAGAAGGAGGAATAGGAATAACAGACACTAAAAATGTGCATAACAGTCAGATGAAACTTCTAAGGATGTATTTCATCAATGAAAACAGGAATCAGCGCTCCACGCAAGCATATTTGATGTTGATAAGAGGTACGCACCACTAAACTTAAGAGAAAGCCCAAACCAGAAAACTGAAGATATTATCAGTACTGAAGAAAAGGTTAACCAGTGGAAGAGCATGGCCCTCAGTGGAAGAGCATGGTCCTCTGTGGAAGAGCATGGTCCTCTGTGGAAGAGCATGGCCCTCTGTGGAAGAGCATGGTCCTCTGTGGAAGAGCATGGCCCTCTGTGGAAGAGCATGGTCCTCTGTGGAAGAGCATGGCCCTCTGTGGAAGAGCATGGTCCTCTGTGGAAGAGCATGACCCTCAGTAGAAGAGCATGGTCCTCTGTGGAAGAGCATGATCCTCGGTGGAAGAGCATGGCCCTCAGTGGAAGAGCATGGTCCTCTGTGGAAGAGCATGGCCCTCAGTGGAAGAGCATGGCCCTCAGTGGAAGAGCATGGTCCCCAGTGGAAGAGCATGGCCCTCAGTGGAAGAGCATGGTCCTCAGTGGAAGAGCATGGTCCCCAGTGGAAGAGCATGGTCCTCTGTGGAAGAGCATGACCCTCAGTGGAAGAGCATGACCCTCTGTGGAAGAGCATGGCCCTCAGTGGAAGAGCATGGTCCTCAGTGGAAAAGCATGGTCCTCTGTGGAAGAGCATGGTCCTCTGTGGAAGAGCATGACCCTCAGTGGAAGAGCATGGCCCTCAGTGGAAGAGCATGGTCCTCTGTGGAAGAGCATGGTCCTCAGTGGAAGAGCATGGCCCTCAGTGGAAGAGCATGGTCCTCTGTGGAAGAGCATGGCCCTCTGTGGAGGAGCATGGCCCTCTGTGGAGGACACCCCCCCTGATCTGAGCAGACTAGATGTCGACACGGAAACATCAAGCGCCTGACTCAGAGTCGCAGACCTCTTCACAGACACAGAGTTCCTTGTGGCAATGCAGGACCAAGTGGTTAACACAAAAAGTATCAGAAGTACATAATAAAAGATCAACTGATTCAAGAGGATAAATGCGGAGAATGCCAAGAGAAATAAGTAACAATCCAACGCATTACAGGATCCTGCAGCAGTTCAACTCAGTTTGATTGCTTACACAGGCGGAAGTGATAAACATCATTCACAAGATTCAAACTCATGAGAAATACCATACCTTACTATAAATCCAAGCCTTATCCAATTTTAGAGCTGATGTCCTACAAATTACTTTATGACTGATCCATTATTACAAATAGTACAATCATAACAATGGTCTGGATAAACAAGGAAGAACAACTTACTTAATAGATATAGCCATTCGAAACACACATAATCAATAAGTGAAAACACCAGAAATGTGCTGCATTTTAAAAAATTGTTTATTTACTTACTTATTTAGAGATATAACGCAGAACAACAAGCCCCACCACCCAGCAACACACCTATTTAATTCTAGCCTAATCACAGGACCATGTACAATGACCAATTAACCTACTAACTGGTACGACTTTGGACCATGCGAGGAACCTGGAGCACCCGGAGGAAACCTACACACATGGGAAGAAGGTACAAATTTTCTTACAGAGGACGTTGGAATCGAACTCCGAACTCCAACTTCCTGAGCTGTAAGAGTGTTGTGCTAACCACAACACTACCATGGCATTGTGTCCCAGATTCCAGTTATTTGCAGTCTCATTTGCCTACATACAGTACATAGGGATTGGAATTGGTTTAATATAATCAGGTATACCAAGGTATGGTGAAAAGCTTTTGTTTGTGTGCCATCCAGACAGTACGTGAGTACAATACGGTGGCAAAAAAGTAAAAATGTTATCAGGGTTGTAAGACCGGGAAACAGAATGTAAAGAACACACACTGGACACTTTATCAGGTACACCTGCATATTAGTGGAAATATCTCATCAGCCAATCACGTGGCAGCAACTCAATGCCTAAAAGCACGCAGGCATGGCCAACAGGTTCAGTTGTTGTTCAGACTGAATATCAGAATTGGGAAGAGATGAGATCTAAGTGACTTTACCATGGAATAATTGTCAGTGCCAGATGGGGTGGTTTGAGTATCTCAGAAACTGCTGATCTCCTTGGGTTTTCACTTACAGAAAATGGTGCGAGAAACAAAAAAAAAACAGAGAGCTGGCCGTAGTAAATCGAGGCAACGAGGCTTGCTGTGTTGTGTAGAGGACGATTCACCACTCATCCGAGACGCTTCTTCAGTTCTGATCCATGGTGGGTAGTTCCCTGGCTTGTAAACTCGGTCAGTTGTTTATAGGTATAGCAATCACATGAGGGCTGTTTAGGGTCATAGAGGTAATGAGGGTGTCATTAGTCTTATCTTTGCATGAATGGAGGTGTGGACTGTTGTGGAGATGCCAGGGTAGAGGCGTTAGGACTGCATTGTAACTGGCTGACTGGTGGTGTTGTACCCCACCCTCTGTTCAGGGATGGGTTTTCAGTTTGACAATGATGGGCTCTTTAACCCCCCTTTCAAACCACCTGTCCTCCCTGTCCACAATGAGCACGTCAAAGGAGTGACCCTTGTCCTTTGGGTGTAGATATACAGCCGGCTCTTGACCTGAGATGTTAGCTGCCCTGCGCTGGGCCATCTGTTTGGAAAATGTCTCACCGATATACAGTTTTCATTGCATTGGATGTGTTTATGTTTGGGTTTAGAATCCTTGGAGTGGATGAGTTTCTGTCTTGAGTGTATTGTAGGTTTGAAAGAGGGGTTAAAAAGCCATCTTTGTCAACACTACCTGTCCCTCCACTAATCTTCGAATCATTTGCAAACTTGGTAAGAGATCCATCTATTCCATCATCTAATTCCTTGATATACAGCATAAAAAGAAGCGGTTCCAACACCGACTCCTGCGGAACACCACTAGTCACTGTCAGCCAACCAGAAAAGGATCCTTTTATTCCCACTTGCTGCCTCCTATCCATCAGCCAATGCTCTAACCATGCTAGTAACTTTCCTGGAATACCATGGGCTCTTCACTTCAAAGACCTTCTGAAAGTCCAAATATATAACATCCATTGTACAAATATACAACACCTTTATTCTACTTGTAATCTCCTCAAAGAATTCCAACAGGTTCGTCAGGCAGGATTTTCCCTGAAGGAAACCATGCTGACTTTGTACTATCTCGTCCCATGTCACCAAGTGCTCCATCACTTCATCCTTAGAAATTGAATCAACCATCTTCCCAGCCACTGAGGTCAGGCTAACTGGTCTATAGTTTCCTTTCTGCTGCCACCCTCCTTCCTTCAAGAGTGCAGTGACATATGTACCCTTAGGTTTTGCAGCTTTTTGAACAACTTCTCCCTTGTAATAGCAACTGCACCCACTTCTCTTCCCTCACACCTTTCAACATCTGGCACACTGCTGGCGTGAAGACAAAACGCTCATTTAGTTCATCTGCCATCTCCTTATCCCCGGTTATTATTTCTCCAGCCTCATTTTCTAACAGTCTCATATCCACTCTCATTTCTCTTTTATTTTTTCACATACTTAAAAAAGCGTTTAGTATCCACTTTGATATTGTTTCTAGCTTGCTTTCATATTTCATCTTTTCTCTTCTAATGATCCTTTTAGTTGCTCCCTGTAGGAGCTTTTTAAAAGCTTCCCAATCCTCTATCGTCCCGCTAGTTTTTGCTTTGTTGTATGTCCTCCGTTTTGTTTTTACATTGGCTTTGACTTCCCTTATCAGCCACTTAAGTATTTCTTTGTTTTTGGAATACATATGTCCTTCTTTTCTCGCTTTTCTCAGAAACTCACCCTGTTGCTGCTCTGCTGACATCCCTGCCAGCACTTCCTTTGGCCAACTCCTCTCTCAAACCTCTGTAATTTCCTTTACCCCACTGAAATACTTTACTTTCTTCCTATCAGATTTCAAGATGAGCTCGATCATATTATGATCACTGGCTCATAAGTGTTCTTTTGCCTTAAGCTCCTTAATCACCTCCAGTCCATTACGTAACACCCAAACCAGTCTAGCTGATCCTGTAGTAGGCTCAACGACAAACTGCTCTAAAAAGCCATTTTATAGGCATTCGACAAACTCAGTCTTGAGAGATTCCTTTCCTACCTGATATTCCCAATTGACCTGTATGTTAAAATCTCCCATGACTACCATAACATTGGCTTTTGACTTGGCTTTACTATTTCCTGTTGTAATCTGTGGTCCACCGCCCAGCAACTGTTGGGAGGCCTGTATATAACTGCCATCAGGGTCCTTTTACCCTTGCAGTTTCTTAACTCAACCCACAAGGATTCAACTTCGTCCGATACTATGTCACACCTTTCTACTGATTTGATGCCATCCTTTACCAGCAGAAACACGCCACCCCCTCTAGCTATCTTCCTATCCCACTGATACAGCGTGTAACCTTGGACATTCAGCTCCCAACTACAACCATCCTTCAGCCACGATTCACAACATCATACCTGACAATAGTGCAACAAGATCATCCACCTGATTGCTTATACTGTACTCCACACATTGAGATATAACACTTTGTGTGCTGTATTTACTGTCCTCTTTGATTCTGTGTTCCTAATGTACTGTAACTCACCCTGCTGGCTGCAGTTACATCCTATGATCTGCCTACCCTTCCTGGCAGTCTGACTGCACTCTATCCTTGCTTTTTTACCATTCGTCCTACCCTCAGTCCCTTCACTCCGGTTCCCAGCTCCTGCCAAATTAATTTAAACTCTCCCGAACAGCTCTAACAAATCTGCCCAGGAGAATTTTTGTCCCCCTTGGGTTCAGGTGCAACCTGTCACTTTTGTACAGGTCGTACCTCCTCAAAAGAGATCCCAATGATCCAAGAACCCGAAGCCCTGTCCCCTGCACCAGCTTCTCAGACACACATTTATTTGCCAAATCATCTTGTTTCTACCCTCACGGGTGTGTGGCACAGGCAACAATCCAGAAATTACTACCCGGGAGGTCCAGCTTCTCAGATTTCTACCTAGCTCTCTAAATTCTCTTTTCAGGACCTCATTTCTTTTCCTTCCTGTGTCATTGGTACCAATATGTACTAAAACATCTAGCTGCTCTCCCTCCCTCTCTAAAATGCTGTGGAGGTGATCCGCGAAGTCTTTGACCCTGGCACCTGGGAGGCAACATACCATCCGGGTGTCCCGTTCACGTCCACAGAGTCTCCTGTCTGTTCCCCTCACTGTCGAGTCTCCTATCACTACCACTCCACTCTTCTCCCCCTTTACCTTCTGCACCACGGACCCATGCTCAATGCCAGTAACCTGGTTTCTGTGCACGGGTACTGACTGTGTAAGCTGTGTTTAAAGATAAATACAGATTTTGAGCAGAATCATTTTTTGCATGTTAGCATATGGTAGACATGTTTTTACATTTTGGGGGAGCCAGAAGGAATATTGTGCCTAAGAGGGTCACTGGCAAGTATAAAGGTGCTTTAGGGGGTTGTGGGTGATGCACCATCAATAACTCACGCCGAGACTTAGGAAGTGAGATTATCGGCTTTTATTGACTGAAGGACAACACTACATCCTGGGGAAAATGAGGGAGAGCAGCAGGCCACAGTCGCCTTTATACAGGGGTCTGTGGGAGGAGCCACAGGAGCAGTCAGCAGGGTCTTGGGAGGAGCCACAGGAGCAGTCAGACAGGTATATCTAGTTCACCACAGTGGGCAAGCAGGAAAGTCCTGGGGGGGGGGGGGTAGGCTGAAAAAGGTTGGGAAACACTGAGTCACGCCAAGCCCCAGGAATGGGCTTTGCGATCTACAAGGTAAATCAATCGCTGGAATCTCTTGGTTTAATGAAAGAGATGCTGTTTTTCTTGGAGCCTTTCCTTATCTAATGTAACCTTTCAGCTCTCTCTAGGACTTACAAAAAAACACTCTTGTATTTACACCTCCCTGTGTATATGATTTTGAAACTTGCCCTCATTGCTGCGTGTGTCCTGGCCCTGTTACAAGGATTTTTCAGCAGCACCTTTGATGGTGCGTCTGTGGCGAACAGCAGGCACCAAAGGCTGGCTTCAAAGGCAAAGCAAGGCTGAGCAGCGAGCCCCTCCTGACCACTCACCAACACACCAGGGCAGACTGATGTGATTGGTTGTGCATCGTACCCGATGGCGACAGTGAAAGGCAGTATGGGAGAGTTTTTCAAGTGGAAAGGCCATTGTACTCTCTCAACCTCCGAAGTCGGAGTGCAATGGGAGAAATTTTCGTCACAGACTGGTGATAGTGGCGACCCTGACTTCTTCCATACCTTGTCCCGCCCTTTGCTCCCCACAAAGTGTCGCAGAACCGCATTCTTGGTGGTCGGATTTCACTGTTGATCCAATCTCATGCCTATCTCACAAGGGTAACTTACAGGTTTGGGGCAAACACAGGGGCAAACTACAGTGCCAATTTACTTACAGGTTTGTGCGTCTTTGTAGGTGGAAACCAGGGTACCCAGTGGAAATTTACCCAGTCAAAGGAGGAACGTTTAACTTCCACACAGACAGTGGCCAAGGGCAGGAATGGACCTGGCTTGTTACAGCTGTCAGATGGCAACACAACTAATGACCCCACGACTGCCCAGTCCACACAGTCACTTCCCCCGTGGTGGGAAATCAATAAGACAGGTTTAAGAGGAAGCTGAGCAGCACGGTGCATAGTGGTTCGCGTAATGTTTTACAGCATCACCGGTCTGGGTTCAATTCCCACCTCCGTCTGTAAGGAGTTTGTACGTTCTCCCCATGATCACGTGGGTTTCATCTAAGCCTTCCAAAGACGTACAGGTAAGTTGTGTGCATGCTTCACTGGTACCGGAAACATGTGTGCAGTCCTCGCTGATCTGATTTGACGCAAACAACACATTTCGCTGTACGTTTCGATGCACGTAAGACCACAGACCATAAGACATAGGAGCAGACAGGCCATTCAGCCCATCGAATCTGCTCTGTGTTCCATCATCACTGATCCCCAAACCCACTCAACCCCACACACCTGCCTTCTCGCCATATCCTTTGATGCCCTGACCAATCAAGAAACTATCAACTTCCGCTTTAAATATCCTTGTGGACGTGGCCTCCACCGCACTGTGGCAGGGCGTTCCACAGATTTACTACTCTCTGGCTAAAAACGATCCTCCTTACCTCTGTTCTAAAAGGTTGCCCCTCAAGTTTGAGGCTGTGCCCTCTAGTTCTGGATAGCCCCACCATAGGAAAGACCCTCTCCATGTCCACCCTATCTAGTCCTTTCAACATTCAGTAGGTTTCAATGAGATTCCACCGCCCCCCCCCACTCCCACCTGCATTCTTCTAAATTCCAGTCATTACAGGCCCAAAGCTGCCACTCTCCTTATACTTTAACCCCTTAATTCCTGGAATTATCCTTGTAATCCTCCTCTGGACTCTCTTCAATGATAACACATCCTTTCTGAGATATGGGGCCCAAAACTGTTGACAGTACTCCGTGCAGCCTGTCTTATAAAGCCTCAGCATTATCTCCTTGCTTTTACGAGGGATGATTGATATGTTCATGGTCTAGGGTAGAAGGAGTCAATTTTAGAAAACCTAGCACATTTATTTTTCAACATATTCCCCTCCTACATTTACACACTTAGTCCAGCGGTCGTGGAGCATATGGATCTTGGACCTCCAGAAAGTGTCCACAGATGGGTGATTGATAAGTTTGTGGCCTAAGCTAGAAGGAGATGAGTTATACAGCTCTCGTTACATGCACATGCAGGTCAACTCCTTGAGTGATTATGCAGAAAGTTTGAAGTTAATAACTCATCTCCTTCTACCTTAGAGCATGAACATCAATTACCCCTGCTGTGGACACTTTCTGGAGGTCCAAGATCTGTATGCTCCACGACCGCTGGGCTAAGTGTGTAAATGTAGGAGGGGACTATGTTGAAAAATAAATGTGCTAGGTTTTCTAAAATTGAATCCTTCTACCTTAGGCCACGAACCTATCAATCACCCCTCGCATTTGAGGTCTTCCCTTTCTTCAAATTCAGGTTCAATTTTTCATCATGTACATCGAAGCATAGAGTGAAATGCATTGTTTGCATTAACAACCAGCACAACCTAAGGATGTGTTTTGGGGACAATTGTTGCCACACATTCCATCGCTAACATAGGTCAAAGTTCTCGGTGCACTTAATTATCAAAGCATATATAAATTATAAATCCTTGAGATTCATCTGTTTACAGGCAGCCGCAAGACAAGAAACCCAAAAGAACCCAATTTAAAAAAAAGACCAACGCCCAGTGCAGAGAGAAAAAATTCATAATTCATGCTAACAATAATAAATAGCAAGCAGCAGCATTCAGGACGACAGTGAGTTCCCTAGACCTGAAGCTCAGAGCAGCCGGAGCAGGACACAGCGTCAGCCTCAGTTCATCACACGGCAGGGCAAATCATCACCAGTGTCGCAGACACAAGGCCCAGAGCAGGACACAGCGTCAGCCTCAGTCCCTGACCCTGGCACCTGGGAGGCAACATACCATCTGGGTGTCCCGTTCATGTCTCCTGGCTGTTCCCCTGTTCTTCCTCTTTCCCTTCTGCACCACGGACCCACGCTCAGTGCCAGTAACCCGGTCTCCATTGCATTCCCCTGGGAGGTCACCCCCACAAGGGTATCCAAAAGAGTACAGATATCTTTGAGGGAATGGCCACAGGGGTACACTGCGCCAACTGCCTATTCACGTTTCCATTTATCCTGACAGTCACTCAGCTGCTTGTCTCCTGCAGCTTCAGGGTGACTACTTTCCTGTAGCTCTGATTGATTATCTCTTCACTCCCCTCTACAATCCGAAGATCATCCAGCTGCTGCTCCAGATCCCTAATATAATCTTCAAGCAGCTGCAGCCCGATACACTTCACGCAGACGGTGTTCACTGCGACACTCTGGGTCTCTCAGGACTCCAACATCCGGCATGAAGAACACACAACAGCCATTTACTACTCTAGGTGCAGTAAGAGAGAAAACGGGACCCTTAACAAAAGCTTACCCAGGGCCGATGCCTTTTTCGAGCTGAAGCCTCTTTCGATCCAAAGCCCGACACTCCTACTCTCACCTCTGGCCAACTCCCAACAACAGCCGCCCTTCTGTGCGTTTAAACAAGCATCGCTGACCTGCAGAAAACCTCGTGACTGCGGCCTGCTCCTGCCACTGACTGGGCTGTCAGACACCACTTGGAGTCATGTGAGCAGTTTTGGGCCATTTATCTAAGAAAAGATGAGCTGGCATTGGAGAAGGTCCACGAGAATGATCCCACTATTATCATAGGAGGAGTGTTCAATGACTCTGAGCCTCCACATACTGGAGTCTAGAAGAATGAGGGGTGAATCTCATTGAAACCAATTGAATATTGAAAGGCCTGGATGTGTGGATTGGAGAAGATTTTTCCTATAGTGGTGGAGTCTAGGGCCAGAGAGCACATCCTTAGAATTAAGCATGTCCGTTCAGAACAGGGGTGAGGAAAAATGTCTTTAGCCAGAAGGTGGTGAATATGTGAATTCATTGCCAGAGTGTGCTGTGGACGCCAAGTCACTGGGTATATTTTGGTAGGTTCCTGATAATAAAGGCATCAGAGGTTATAGAGAGAAGGCAGAAGAATAGAGTTGAGAGGGATAATAAGGATAATGATGGAAGTTGCTCGATGGGCTGAGTGGCCTCATTTTGCTCCTATGTCTTATGGTCTAATGCTGTAATCTGAAGCAAAATTGAGATACTGGGGTCCTCAAATGGACAGGCAGCATCTGTGGAGGGAAGTAGATAGTTGACATTTGGGTCAAGACCCTTCATCGAGACCACGTGTTCCCAACCTGGGGATCTTGACCCAAAATGTCACCTGTCCATTTCCCTCCACCTTTTGAGTTGCTCCCGGTAGGTTTCTTGATAATGCCGCTTGTCATTATTACCATGACGATCGACAACAAATGATAGGATGGTAACTGCCTGAATTATTACATTTTGTTTTCTTTTTTGCTTCAGATTTTTTTCACTGTCATCCTACCCTGTGGCATAATTGGAATGAGTTATTCTAAAATGTGCTCCCACCTCATTTCCCTGCACAGTGCCATCGTGGCATAACCTTTCACAGTCCTTGTGAACTGGTTCAATTCCAGCTGCTGTCTGTACCTTCTCCCCCTGACTATGCAGGTTTCCTCTGGGTGTTCTGGTATCCTCCCACAGGCCATAAGACATAGGAGCAGTATTAGGCAATTCAGTCCACTGCCATTCCATCCTGTCTGATTTATTATCCCTCTCAACCCCACTCTCTTTCCTTCTCCCCGTAATCTTTGGGACCCTTACTATCAAACTCTGCTTTAAATATACCTACTGACAAGAGAAGGGGCGAAGGCAGACCACTGGCGCAGCAAAAGCAGTTGCTTCAGGCAGGCGGGACTCATCAGCCTTGGACAGCAGCCTGTCCAGGAGAGGGAAAACTCTGATTTTAAACCTCCGCTGCCTTGCGGCCATACCCACCCATGGGAAAGGCTTTGGGAGTAAACCCTGAGGAAGAAATCCGGAGCCGGGGCCCCTGAGGCAGTTTGATGTTGTTTACAACTTCACTCTGGCAACCCCTGTGACGACACTGGTGCCGAGCTGTATCGGTGCTTGTCCTTCCCCTGGACTCCATCAGTGATGTGGAGAGGGGGAACCCACTGCACGGGCAACAGCCGGTTCTCCAAATCTTCCTGCCAGGCTTGTGCCTGGAGAGGACACGGTCCACCAGAGGCGCAAACCCATGATCCCCTGGGATCGACGGCCGCCTTTCCCCTTTCCAACCATGAGATTCATTTTCTTGTGGGCATTCACAGTAAGTACAAGAAACACAATAGAATCAACGAAAGACCACACCCTACAGGATGGACAAGCAATCAATGTGCAAAAGACACTGAGCTGTGCCTTAGCGTTGCATTCCTGCCTTTACATTCTGGTTCTCAAACTATTATTAATTTGTGGCGATGGCGTTGGAATTTGCGGGCTGCCCCAGCATATCCTTGGACGGTGTTGGTCCTTGATGTCATCAACACATTACGCTGTGTTTTGATGGTTTGATGTACTTGCGATAAATAAAACAAACCTTAATCGTTTAACAATGAATTGCATGCAATCTGATCCACTATTACATTAACGATACAAACAGATCATTCAAAATAAGAAGGGTACTCTGTGTCTCAACACAGCAGCTCAAACAACATTCTTCTAGGAAAGGTTAGACAATTTAAAAATAAGTATTAAATAAGTTACCAGATCCTTCTTTAAGAACGTTCATGATTGGGACATCAGGTCTGCCTAGGAATTCGTCGGCGTAGTTAATCAGTGCATTCCTCACTGTGTTGTAGCCTGCTAGCACCACCACTTTCTCCGGGCCAAGTCTCACGGAATACACCGAGCCATACTTCTCAGACAGCTGGAAACGAAAGAGAGGAACTTCATTCATCGTTCCGCTTGCACACCTGTTCGTTGTTGCAAATATCTAATCAGCCAATCATGCGGCAGCCTTGTTAATGAGAGAGGTCGGAGGCCAGACTGGTTCAAGCAGACAGGAAGACAACAGAAACTTGAATAATCACGCACTACAAAGGAGATGTGCAGAAGAGTGTCTCTGAATGCACATGTCGAGGAGGGTCTACAGCAGCAGAAGACCAGGAACATACACCCAATGGCAACTTTATTAGGCACAGTAGGTGGCCAATGACTGCAGTTCATTACATCTGCAAATCTTCAAATCCTTTCTGTTTAAATTGCCTTCTTCAAACCCTATCTCTCCCATCGGATTTTCAGTGCTCAAAATCCCTCTTCAAAGTCTTTCTGACTTTCAATCTGATGAACTATTCCTCACTTCCTTCATTCTCCTGCTCCCTCCCTCATTACCATTATTACTGCCCTGTGCAGGGGCAGGCACGATGGCGTAATGCTTTAGCTCAGACGATTGGTGCTCGATTCCCACCACAGTCTTTAAGAGGTTTGTACATTCTCCCTGTTAGAGGGTGAGTTTCTTCCAGATGCTCTGGTTTCTTCCCACATTCCAAACAGATATAAGGTCAGAAAGTTGTGGGTATACAGTGTTGACATCAGAGGGAGGGTGATGGTTGTGGGCTGCATCCAACACAACCCTCGAACTGTTGATGCAAATGACACATTTCACTGTATGCTTCAATGTTTTGATGTGTATATGACAAATACAGTTAATCATTAATCTTTAAACTTTAATTCTTAATCAGCTTTTCTTTACTCCCTCACTAAACATCTATTATGATGGCTCTGGGCCTACACTCACTGGAATTCAGAAGTATGAGGGGGATAATCTCATTGAAACCAAATGACTGTTGAAAGCCCTCTATGTAGTGGATGTGGAGAGGATGTTTCCTATGGTGAGGGACTCTAGGGTTAGAGGACACAGCCTCAGAATAGAGAGACATCCATTTAGAATGGAGATGAGAAGAAATTTCTTTAGCCAGAGGGTGGTGAACCTGTGGAATTTACAGCCGGCTGTGGAGGCCAAGTCATTGTGTATATTTAAGGCAGAGGTTGATAGATTCTAGATTGCTCAGGGCGTGAAGGGATATGGGGAGATGGCAGGAGATTTGGGCTTCAATCAGCCATGATGAAATGGTAGAGCAGATTCGGTGGGCCAAATGGCATCATTCTGCTCCTATATCTTATAGTCGTATGCTGTATTCTTAATCCCCCTTCCCCACCTCCTATTTGCCCTTGACAATACCTTTTAGTGCCTGGAAATTAGCCCCCAAGTGATTGTCAATGCGAGCCGATCCTTCTTTCTCTCCCTTAACTCTCGAGATCACTTTGCAATGTTAAATTTGTTGTAGATAAAAGATAAGCACAATCAGGAAAGCTCACCAACACCCCAATGTTCTGAGGAGGCTGAAGAGAGCTGCACTGTGCTGTCTCTGCTCATGCCATTCTGCAGTACAGAGAAGCGATCACCCCAACAAGCTGCATCGCTACGGAAACTGCATAGTGATGGGCAGGAAGGCTCTGCAACGGATAACTGACTAACGCATCACCGACACCAATGATCCCACAAAAGTAACATCATGAAAGCTCCCACCTATCCTGCTCACATCCTTCAGGGAGGAGGCTACATAGCATCCACACCAGGAAGTATCGAGGAGGGCGGACAAGGGAGAGGCAGTGGATGTCATTTACTTGGACTTTCAGAAGGTGTTTGATAAGGTGCCACACATGAAGCTGCTTATCAAGATAAAATCCTATGGCGTTACAGGAAAGATACTGGGTTGGATAGAGGAATGGCTGACAGGCACGAGGCAGCGAGTGGGAATAAAGGAGCCTTTTCTGGTTGGCTGCCAGTGACTAGTGCTGTTCCTCAGGGGTCAGTATTGGGATCTCTACTTTTCCCATTGTTTGTCAATGATTTAGATAATGGAATTGATGGCTTTGTGGCAAAGTTTGCGGACATAACAAAGATGGGTGGAGGGGTAGGTAGTGTTGAGGAAGCAACGTGATTGCAGCTGAACTTAGACAAATTGGAAGGATGGGTAAAAAAAGTGGCAGATGGAATACAGTGTTGGGAAATGTATGATAATGCATTTGGTAAAAGGAACAATTGTGCAGACTATTATCTAAATGGGGAGAAGATTCAAACATCAGAGGTGCAGAGCTGCAAGACTCCCAGAAGGTTAATTTACAGATTGAGTCTGTGATAAAGAAGGCAAGTGTAATGTTGGCATTTATTTGTAATTGAATATAAAAACAAGGAGATAATGCTGAGCCTTTTTCAGACAGTAGTCAGACGCTCTCAGAGTATTGGCCCCATATCTCAGAAAGGATTGTTGCCATTGCACAGAGTCCAGAGGAGGTTCACGAGGGTGATTCTGGGAAGGGTTTAATGTGGTTGTACTCACTGGAATTTAGAAGAATGCAGGGGATCTCACTGAAACAGGAACCGCTTCTTTCCCTCCATCATCCAATTTCTGAATGGACACTCAACCCATGAACACTACCTCACTACCTCTTTTCCCTCTTTTGGCACAACTTACTTAATTTAATTTTTAAAACCTATATATACTTCTACTGATAATTTACATTTTTTATTATTATGCATGGCAGTGTACTCCTGCTGCATAACAACACATTTCATGACATATGCTGGTGCTATTAAATCCTTAGGGTGTGTTGGTTGTTAACACGGATGATGCATTTCACTGTGTGTCTCAATGCACATGTTATAACTAAAACAAATCTGATCTGAACTGACTCTCGTGCACAGGGAATCTCTGTGAGATCTCTGCGGACAGTGCAGTTCCTAGTTGGAACCAGGTCACTGTGAGAACCGTGGGGAATTTCCCCCCAGATCTACAGTGAACCCCAAAGGCTCAATGATACCAGACATCACAGATCCCTTCTTACCTCCACCAGAGATTTGTAGAGTCTTTTCAGGTCCAGCTGGTGAAGGTTGCCGATAACTGGCAGGGGTGTGGGTCCCGGAGGGTAGTTCAATTGCGATTTGCCTCCCAGTCCAACGAAGACGTACAGCAGGAAGATCACAATTAGGGAATAAATGAGCAGCGTCGTGACGAGGCTTGACGGGAGCAAGTCAAAGACAGCCATTCTGTGAAAGTCTGAATTTGCAAAGCAAGATGTCTCTGTTAGGTCCGCCCTCCTGGGCGGGAATCAGCCTCACTAAATCTATGCTAGGCCTTGATACTCCAGTCTTTGCCTGGTTGGATACTCATATCGACTCCAAAGCAGTCACATTCCTGAACATAAAAGCAGCGACATGTTGACCGGCACAGATTCCCGTCCCTCTGCAAACTACGGTCGTTGGACTTTTGATCCTCAAACAGGCTGCAGCCGCAGCTCAGAGCGAGAAAAAATCTGCTTCACTGCAGTGTGCCGTAAACCATTCCCAGCCCAGCAGAAATCATTGCCCAGTATAAAGCCCTATCCCCAGCAGAAAGCCCATCCACCACTGCAGAAACAATTTCCCAGTTAAAAAGAACCCTTCCCTAGTATAAAGCCCTGCCTCCAGCAGAAATCCCTTCCACTCCAGCAGAAAACAATTTGCCCGGCAGAATACCCTCTTCCAACCAGCACATCTTTCTCACACAAAGTTCTTCAATTTATGATTAAAACTATCACTTCAAAGTTCGAAGTAAATTTATTCTCAAAGTGTGCAAATGTCACTGTATTTATTTGCCTGAGATTCATTTTCCTGTAGGTATTCACAGTAGAACAAAGAAACACAACAGAGTCAGTGAAAAACTATACACAAAGACTGACAAACAACCAACGTGCAAAAGTATCAATTGCACTAACGTGGACTTGACTCATTGAGAGAGATTTCATTGACATAGTTAAATTCTGCTACCAAGACTGTACGTAGGCTACAGTGATATCATGGGATCTTAGTTTTAAGGCGAGAGAAGGAATGTTTGAAGGGTCTGTCGATAAGTCTCATACCCAGAGACGTTTGGGCCTCTTTTGCAAGCAGGCACAATACTGACATTTAAGGGGCATTTAGACACTGATGGGAACATGAGGGAATGGAAGTGTGTGGCTATTGTGCAGGCAGACAGGCTCAGTTTAACTTGACATCTTGGTCTGCATTTCATTGGGTGGGGACTGTAGCATTTGTTTCTGTACAGTACTGTCTATGTTCATTAACAATACTGTGGAGTGGCTACACTTGAGGAGTTTGAGGAGAAAACCAGGCTCTCCACACAGCTTTAGACCACCTAGACAACACAAATACCTACATCAGGGTGCTGTTTTTCGACTATAGCTCAGTGAAACCCAATACTGCACAGGACCGAAAGAAGCTACAGAGGGTTGTAAATCTAGTGTGATCTATTTTCGGCACTAGCCTACAAAGTACCCAGGACATTTTTAGGGTGTGGTGTCTCAGAAAGGCTGTGTCCATTATTAAAGACCTCCAGCACCCAAAGCATGCCATTTCTCACTGGTAGGAGATACAGAAGCCTGAAGGCACACACTCAGCGATTCAGGAACAGCTTCTTGCCCTCTGCCATCCGATTCCTGAATGGACATTGAAGCTTTGGACATTACCTCACTTTTTTTAATATACTTTTTTTCTGTTCTTGCACATTTTTAAAATCTATTCAATATACGTAATTGATTTACTTGCTTGTTTATTATTGTGTTTTATTTTATTTATATTTCTCTCTGCTAGATTATGTATTACATTGAACTGCTGCTGCTAAGTTAACAAATTTCACACCACATGCCGGTGATAATAAACCTGATTCTGATTCTGATTTGGTATGTCACTCTTGCACATTTCTACAGATGTACCGTGGAGAGAACATTCTGACTGGTTTCATCACTGTCTGGTCTGGAGGGGCCACTGCACAGGATTGGGAAAAGCTGTAGCAAGCTGTAAACTGAACCTGCTCCATCATGGGCACTGACTTCCCAGCATCCAGGAGATCGTCAGGGAGTGATGTGACCACTGAGTTGTGCTCTGCTACTGTAGCCCATCAACTCCTATCTCCTTTACCGTAGCATTGGAGAGAGATAGGAATGGACAAGTTAGGAAAGTGTTTAGTTGGAGTTAGGGGATATCAGGCAGGAACTTGGAAGCATAAATTGGGAACAGATGTTCTCAGGAAAATGTATGGCAGAAATATGGCAAATGTGGCATTTTGCGTAGGTACATTCCAATGAGACAGGGAAATGATGGTAGGGTACAGGAACTGTGGTATAAAAAGGCTGTTTTAGTCAAGAAGAAGAGAAAAGCTTATGGAAAGTTCAAAAAACTGGGAAAGATAGAGATTTAGAAGATTATAAGGCTAGCAGGAAGGGGTTTAAGAATGAAATTCGGAGAGCCAGAAGGGGCCATGAGAAAGCCTTGGCGAGCAGGATTAAGGAAACCCCCAAGGCATTCTACAAGTATGTGAAGAGCAAGAGGATAAGACATGAGAGAATAGGACCAATCAAGTGTGACAGTGCAGAAGTGTGTATGGAACTGCAGGAGATAGCATAGGTACTTAATGAATACTTTACTTTAGTATTCACTATGGAAAAGGATCTTGGTGTTTGTAGGGATGACTTACAGCATATAGATACAGCATATGAAAAGCTTGAGCATATAGATATTAAGATAGAGGATGTGCTGGAGCTTTTGGAAAGCATCAGGTTGGGTAAGTCTCCAGAACCTCAGGCTGCTGTGGGAGGTGAGGGAGGAGATTGCTGAGCCTCTGGCGATGATTTTTGCATCATCAATAGGGATGGGAGAGGTTCCGGAGGATTGGAGGGTTGTGGATGTTGTTCCCTTTATTCAAGAAAGGGAGCAGAGATAGCCCAGGAAATTATAGACCAGTGAGTCTTACTTCAGTGATTTGGTAATTTGATGGAAAAGATCCTGAGATGCAGGATTTATGAACATTTGGAGAGGCATAATATGATTAGGAATAGTCAGCATGGCTTTGTCAAAGGCAAGTCGTGCCTTACGAGCCTGACTGAATTTTTTGAGGATGTGACTAAACACATTGATGAAGGTAGACCAGTAGATGTAGCATATATGGATTTCAGCAAGGTATTTGATAAGGTACCCCATGCAAGGCTTATTGAGAAAGTAAGGAGGCATGGGATCCAAGGGGACATTGCTTTGTGGATCCACAATTGGCCTGCCCACAGAAGGCAAAGTGTGATTGTAGACAGGTCATATTCTGCATGGAGTTGGTGACCAGTGGTGTGCCTCAAGGATCTGTTCTGGGACCACTACTCTTTGTGATTTTTATAATTGATGTGGATGAGGAAGTGGAGGGATGGGTTGGTAAATTTGCTGATGACACAAAGGTTGGGAGTGTTGCGGATAGTGTGGAGGGCTGTCAGAGGTTACAGCGGGACATTGATAGGATGCAAAACTGACTGAGAAGTGGCAGATGGAGATATCTCAACCCAGATAAGTGTGAGGTGGTTCATTTTGGTAGGGTAAATATGATGGCAGAATATAGTATTAATGGTAAGACTCTTGACAGTGTGGAGGATCAGAGGGATCTTGGGGTCCAAGTCCATAGGACACTCAAAGCTGCTGTGCAGGTTGACTCTGTGGTTAAGAAGGCATACAGTGCATTGGCCTTCTCAATCATGGGATTAAACTTAGGAGCCAAGAGGTAATGTTGCATCTATATAGGACCCTGGTCAGACCCCACTTGGAGCACTGTGCTCAGTCCTGGTCACCTCACTACAGGAAGGATGTGGAAACTATAGAAAGGGTGCAGAGGAGATTTACAAGGATGTTGCCTGGATTGGGGAGCATGCCTTATGAGAATAGGTTGAGTGAACTGAGAGGTGACCTGATAGAGGTGTATAAGATGATGAGAGGCATTGATCGTGTGGATAGTCAGAGGCTTTTCCCCAGGGCTGAAAAGGCTAACACGAGAGGGCACAGTTTTAAAATGCTTGGAAGTAGGTACAGAGGAGATGTCAGGGGTAAGTTTTTATGCAGAGTGGTGAGTGTGTGGAATGGGCTGCCGGCAATGGTGGTGGAGGTGAACACGATAGGGTCTTTTAAGAGACTCCTGGATGGATAAAGGAAGCTTAGAAAAATAGAGGGCTATGGGTAACACTAGGTAATTTCTGAAGTAAGTACATGGTTGACACAGCTTTGTGGGCCGAAGGGCCTGTATTGTGCTATAGGTTTTCTTTGTTTCTATGTTTCTAACTTCAAGGTTCAGCTTGTTGTACATTCCGCACACCCCTACTTTAGCGTGTGGTTATTTGAGTTACTGTTTCCTTCCCGTCAGCTTAAACCAGTCTGGCCATTCTCAATAAAAATATGCTTTTCCCCGCAGAACTGCTGCTCACTGGATGTTTCTATTCTCTTGTTTGTTTTTCAGGACATTCTTGTACGCTCCAGAGACTGTTGTGTGTGATAATCAGGAGTTTCTGAAATACTCAAGCCACCCTGTCTGGCACCAACAATCATTCTGCTGTCAAGGTCACATTTCTCCCCCATTCTGATGCTTGGCCTGAATAATATCTGAAAGTCTTGACCAAGTCTGCATACTTTTATACATTGAGTTGCTGCCACATGATTGGCCAATTATACATTTGCATTAACAAGCAGTACCTAATAAAGTGGCTACTGAGTGTATGTCATTGGTAACAAACCTGATTCAACATGGTGGATACTTCTGTCATGTCAATGGTGGGAGGGGGTGTGGTGGAGGATGAGATTATATTTCTGAACGGTTTGTGCCCCTGCATCTCTCGGTCGGTCATCGCCAACTGTAGAAGTTCATCATCACGTTACTGTTTGTCAGGCTATGCTTCCTGCACACTGACTGTCATGTTGTCTATGTACGAGGAGTTTCTACACTCAGAGATTAGCCCCCTTGGTATGAACATCGAATTCTCCAGCTTCTGGTAATTCCCTCCCTCTCCCTTCCCCCATCCCACCTTCACTCTGTCTCCTCTTCAAGCTGCCTATCACCTCTCTCATGATTCTGCCATCTTCCACTACCCATAGTGTTTTCCCCTTACATTCCTTCTTCACCTCTCCTGCCTATCCCCTCCCTGCTTCCCCTCCCCCACCCCTTGATCTTTCCTCTGATTGGTTTTTCACCTGGCACCTTCCACCCTCCCCCCATGTTCTTTATAGGGCCCCTGCCCCCTCCTTCTTCAGTCCTGACAAAGGGTCTCGGCCTGGAACATTGACAGCTCATTTCAACGGATGCTGCCCGATCTGCTGAGTTCATCCAGCTTGTTTGTACGTGTTAATTTGACCACAGCATCTGCAGTGTACTTTCTGTTTACTTCATTAGCCTCAGAGGATTTAACAGTATTCAGGGGATCTCTCTCTCTCTCTCTCTCTCTCTCTCTCTCTCTCTCGCTCTCCCCCCCCCAACCTAACTCCTTGCCCCTTCTCTCTATCCCCTCCTCCCCGCACTCTTCTCTCTCTCTCTTTTTCTCAACCTAACTCTCTCTCTCTTTCACCCACACTCTCTCACTTTCGCTCTCCCTTGTCCCGGTCTCACCTTTCTCCCCTCCCCTCTCGTCCTCCTTTCTTCAGCCGCTTACCTGTCTGGTGAACTTGCCTGAGGGAACTGCCACCCAGCAGACCCCATTTACAAAGTCACCCTTGTCCTTTCCACACTAGACTGTTCCATTTTGACTTCACCAAGGTCGGAAAGGTTTATGTGCTGTTATTGTGATTTCCTGTAGGAATATATTCATGAGTTTTCCAGACCAGTCTCACAGAGAGGACAATGAGCACAGGGCAGGAAGAAGACTTCAATCCCATAGTTATTGTCACTCCTGATCCCTAGTTATTCTCAGGATTAAAGAAAGGCACCAACACAAGATTAGTTACACAAATGTCAGCTTTGATTGGTATTGAGTTTTCTGATAACCGTCCCCCTTGCAAATCTCACTGAGATGTCTAATTACGCTGACGTGTGCGACATCGCTCACAGAAGATCCAAGGAAAACAAAATTCTCTCCGCACACGTCTCTCGGGAGCTGTGCCCTGCTGGCAATTATCTTTTAGAACAGAAATCAACAGTAATTGCAAATTCTGATTCAAGTCTCAAACAAGGGACTTAAAACATAGAACAGGCCCTTCAGCCCACAATGCCGTGCCAATCCAAAGGTTCAAAGGTCCAATTTACTGTCAGAGAAATGTATACAGTATGCATCCTGAAACGCATTTTCTTCACAACCGTCCACAAAAACAGAGCAGTTCCCCAAAGAATGAACGACAGTTAAACGTTAGAACTTCAAAGATCCCCCTGCTCCCCTCCCTCCTGCGTATAAGCGGCAGTGAGCAACGATCCCCCTCCCCCCACCAGCAAGAACAAGCATCAGCACCCCCACCGAGCACTCAAGCGTGAACAAAGCGACAGCAAAGACACAGATTTGCAGTTACCCCAAAGACCTCGTGTTTCACCCGGTATTCCACATACCGCAGGTTCTCTCTCTAATAAGGGAGAAAGAGGTGTCTCCATTTTCCCAGCGAGCAGGGAGACATAACAAACAACTCGCTGGTTTACGATGTTAAAAGTCCGTTACGTCGCTTTCTTCGAGCTCTGTGCCGGAAGTTCACAAAGATCCCCGGGTCTCCAGGCGCACAGCAGATATCCCAACTCTCCCAACAACACAATTAAATTAGTGATCAAATGGGCAGCCCAACTAAATCCCTCTGCCTGCTCAATGTCCATATCCTTCCGATTTCCTCATATCAATGTGTTAACCCCAACATCGCTTCAATGTCCCTAAAGAATCCGCCCCTTCCAGCAGCCTGACTCGAGGCTGGGGACTGCAGCCCGCAGCACCAAAGACGGGGCTGTCATATCAGATGACCTGCCCTGGGCCTAGCACACAAATGCAACCACCAGTGATACACATCAGCGGTTTTGCTTTCATAGGAAGTTCAGGAGGTTCGGATTGTTACTGAGCACTCTTATAAACCTCTACAGACGTACAATGTTGTTGAGGGTGTTTGCAGAAAAAGCTCTGTTTCACACAACATTCGCGCATAAGGCAAGTTTTTGGGCTCCATATCCAAGAAAGGATGTGCTGGCATTGCAAAACGTCCAGAGATGGTTTACAAGAATAATCCCGAGAATGAAAGGGTTAATGTATGGGGAGCAGTTGATGGCTTTGGGCCCGTAGTTCAGAAGAATAAGAGGGGATCCCAATGAAATATCAAATCTGGAAGGACCTGGAGAGAGTGGATGTGGAGAGGATTTCCAATAGTGGGAGAGACCAGGACCTGAAGGCACAGCCTCAGAACCAAGTTTAACATCACTGGCATATGTTGTGAAATTTGTTGTTATGCAGTAGCAGTACATTGCAGTACATAATAATAAAAATCTGTAAATTATAGTAAGAAGTATATGAATATATTTAAAAAGTTGAATTAAATATGTAGTGGACAAAGAGAAAAAAAAGCAGTGAGGAAGTATTCATGGGTTCAATGTCCTTTCAGAAATCTGATGACAGAGGGGAAGAAGCTGTTCCTGAATTGCTGAGAATAGAAGGACGTCCCTTTAGAACAGAGATGAGGAGGAATTTGTTTAGCCAGAGCGTGGAGAATCTGTGGAATTCATCATCACAAACAGCTGTGGAGGCCAAATCATTAGGTATGTTTAAAGCGGAGGTTGATATGTTCTTAATAAGTAAGGACATCAAAAGTTGCAGGGAGAAGGCAGGAGAATGGGGCTGAGGGATCAGCCATGATGGAATGGTGAGCAGGCTCACTGGGCTGGATGTGCTAATCCTGCCCCTAGCTCTTATGGCTCATTGAAAAAGGTAGCTCAGAACACTCGAATTTGATGCTGGTTTGCACAAGGCATTGAAAAGGCTTTTTCCAAATACCTCGAGGGTTGAGAAGCACTCTTGAGTTCATCGCCGCTGGGGCCAGTGACTCTTTAAACAAAGGTGCAATCACGGGCACCAATAGACAGCCAGGCACAATCAAAGTTTACCTCTCTGTCGGCAAGGCAAGTTGAAGTTTGTTCGCTCGCTGGCAATTGAACTGTGGGCAGCTAAGTAAACTCAGATTCATTTATTTATCAAATGGACATCGAAACCTCGAGTGAAATATGTCATTTGTGTTAACAACCAACGCACCCTGAGGGTGTGCCCAGGCTGCTCACTATGAGGGTAACACATGGAAGGTCATTTTGGTTTGTAGTCTGATATTATTTTACAGCCATGAAAGTTGCTTAAGAATTTAAACATTACAGATAACAGAAACATAAGAGATTTGGCAGATTGCTGGAAATCCAGAGCAACACACATAATTCTGGAAGAACTCAGTAAGTCAGGCAGCAGCTATGGAGAGAAATAAATAAACGACATTTTCTTCCTTCCTCTACCCCCACCTTCTTTTTATGACTTCTGCCCCCTTCTGTTCCAGTCCTGATGTTTTGGGTCTCAGCCCAAAATATTCATCTCCAGAGATGCTGCCTGGCCTGCTGAGTGCCTCCAGCATTTGTGTGTGTTGATTTGAAATTTCAGTATTGCTCTTGAACACGCCATAACTAGTCATACTGGGAGTGAAGCCCAGTACCACTGGCTGCTTGGAACAGGACCTCAGAGATGACACTGAATTTTGGAAGACTGGTTTCTGTTAGTGCAAGTTGAGAGGCTGGCTATGAAGTCATATAGTGAACACGAGGAAATCTGCAGATGCTGGAAATTCAAGCAACACACACAAAATGCTGGTGGAACGCAGCAGGCCGGGCAGCATCTATAGGGAGATGCACAGCAGTAGTGAATTTGAAAACACAAACACGAGGAAATGAGTCCTGATGAATGGTCTCGGGCCAAAATGTCGACTGTGCTTCTTCCTGTAGATGCTGCCTGGCCTGCTGCGTTCCACAAGTCATATAGTGAGTTGGCTTTCCCTAGTTGGATGATCACCCACCCTGCTTATGGACTGTTGTCCCACTCCTATCAGGGAGGAGGCTACGTAGCACGCACACCAGGACCAGCAGACTCAAAAACAGTTCCTTTCCCCAACACCTCCACCCACTAACTCCACCACTACTTTATTATTTCCCATTAGTCACCTTACTGCATATGGAGTGTAGCGTCATTTTATGGGCATACAGACAATCTATGTATACAAGTCATCTTAGGTATTTATAATTATTGTGCTTTTATTATTGTATCCATTATCTTTTGTAGTTTTTGTGTGATGTATCAGATCTGGAGTAACAATTACTTTGTTCTCTTTACACTTGTGTGCAGGAGAAATTAAACAATCCTGAATCTATAAAACCTTGGTTAGACCACACTTGGAATATTGTGCTTATTTGTGGTGGCATCGTTATAAGTCAAGTCAAGTCAAGTCACCTTTTATTGTCATTTCGACCATAGTTGCTGGTACAGTACACAGTAAAAATGAGACCATGGTGCAACATGAAACAATACAAAAACTACACTGAACTACATAAAAACAACACAGAAGAAACTACACTAGACTACAGACCTACCCAGGACTGCATAAAGTGCACAAAACAATGCAGGCATTACAATAAATACAAACATCCTCTACATAGCACCATCCAGAGACAGAGAAGCAGTTTCAGCGACAGGTTACTATCGATGCAATGCTCCTCAGACAGGATGAAGAGGTCAATACTCCCCAATGCCATTAGGCTTTACAATTCTACCGCCAGGACTTAAGAACTTTTTAAAAGCTATTATTAATGCTTTTTGAGATAGTGATTTAGATGCATATCATATTTTTTACTGAGTTAAGTATTGTATGTAATTAGTTTTGCTACAACAAGTGTATGGGACATTGGAAAAAAGTTGAATTTCCCCATGGGGATGAATAAAGTATCTATCTATCTATCTATCTAAACAAGACAATAGGCACAGTAGAGGGCAGTAAGTTGGTGTCAGTAAGAGGGGTTACTGAAGGATGTGGAGGCTTTAGAGAGGGTGCAGAGAGAATGTACCAGGATATTGTCAGGATTAGAGAGCATGCCTCATGAGGACAGGGGGAGCGATCTAGGGCTTTTCTGTTTGGAGTGAAGGAGGATGAGAGGTGTACAGGAGGATAGAAGGCATGGATCAGGGTGGAAAGCCAGAGACTTTTTCCCAGGCTGGAAATGGGTAACACATGGGGGCGTGATTTGTGATTGGAAGATAGTATAATGGAGATGCCTGAGGTAAGAGATTGAAGGGATGTGTGGATCGCCTTGCCTGGGGTTGTGGTAGAGACAGATACATTAGGAACATGTAAGTGACTCGTAGATATGCATATGGGCGATAGATAATGGGGGGCTATATGGGAGGGAAGGATTAGATTGATTTTCCAGTAGGTTAAAAGGTCAGCACATTATCATAGGCTGAAGGGCCTGTACTGTAAGATTATACCACTTTAAAGCAGGCCAGGATTTGAGGGGTCAACAGTCACTGAAGGACTGTAGGTCACTGCACTGCCTTTTAATCTTTAACCCTAGTTTGTGGATTCTAATCAGGTTCTGCTGGATTGAGATTGTCATGGCAACCACATTCCCTGCTGCACATACACACTTCCCCCACCCCGTCTCAGCTGCCAGAGGACCTGCTCCGAGGACCATTGGCACAGTGACTGGGTCAGTCTCCGTTACCACGGCAACGATAAGCCCCAAATCCCTCTTGCACGCTGCTCTGTTGAATGCTGCACTGTTGGAGATTCGACTGTTAACCAAACACGGCTTCTGTCGCTGTGCAAGTCTCGCTTCCCTGCCCTAGTTTCATCATGTTTGATTAGAGCAGCTTTTAAGTGTGTGAAACACCCTCTGTTGACTGCGCTGATCTGATCGGGAACTGGCGGCTTCATTAAAGTTTAAGCTTAGGTTTAATTGATAATCAACCACACATGAATACCTATGAATGCAACAAAAGAAACGGCATTATTCCGGGCCCAAGGTACCAACAGTCACACATAAGGTGTCAGTAAAACAGTCACACAGAACATTACAGTCCAAGAACGTTGCAGCAGTCTGCATTCAAACACAGTACGAATTGTGTTCCACTGAGTGAGCACTGGAGAGCAGCATCGTGGCCGGCCAGGACGCCGAGCCACACCGCCGCTGGCACAGAGCACCAACGCCGATGTCTCTCTCCTGGGTGGCTGGAAACGGTGGGTCCGGTCCTCATTACGACTGAGGCCATGCAACTTCCCTGCTGACGGGTCTGCCGATAACCAGTGAGCATTCTGCACGGTCGATGTCCAACAGGGTCTCGCAGTCACGAGTAAAGCGACTGACGCTCACCGTTAGACCGCACACCGCCTTCATTACTGACTCGGATGCCTCAGGCAGCAACACAGTCCAGCTCCTTCAGTTTCTCTGCCAACAAGCAACGGGGTAGAAGTTCCTATGTCCAGCAGGGTCTTGCGATGGTAAAAAATACACTTCTAAAATGACAATAACACCTTTGGTAATAAATATACCTTGAACTTCGAATTTTGTTTGGTCCCGTAGAAGGCACTGTTCGTGCACACTGCCATCTTACATGAGAACTCGAGATCAGTTCATCAAATTAAAAACTTATAAATGTATATTTACGGGAATAAACCTTTTCAGCTTCACACTCAAAGACAATACGTTAGGTAGTGTCCCAGTGTACATTTGTTAAAGCCGTTTGGTGACCGACTGCCGCAGCTGACGTGGCCCTGGAGTGGTTCACTCCCGCGATAACTGAGCGACCGGGCACCTCCCTGTCCAGAGGCAGAAGACCCCTACACTCTGGCCCTCCTCCACTGAGCCACTGTGTGCACAAGGCAACACAGCTATTCCAGACCATAAGGCTTAGGCCATTCAGCCCATCGAGTCTGCTCTGCCGTTCCATCATGGCTGATTCATTTTCCCTCTCAACCCCATTCTCCTGCTTTCTTCCTGTAACCTTTGACGCCCTGATCAACCTCCACTTTAAATATACCCAACGACTTGGCCTCCAGATTGACTGAGGGAAGTGGCATATCGGGGAACTGGTCCCAACAGTAATTGGTCTCTGTCCACAGTCCACAGTGTGTTAGCAGATAGACCGACACCAGTACAGTTCAAAGCGACGGAGTCTGAAGTTCAATTCTGGCACCGTCTGTTCTCCCCTTCACCAGATAGATCTCCTCTGGGAGCTATGGTTTCCTCCCACAGTCCAAAGACATATCATTATAAATTCTCCTGTGATTACGCCGGGGTTAAATCAGTGGGTTGCTGCGTGGCCTGACTCATTGGGTCAGAAGAGCCCATTCCACACTGTATCGCTGAGTGTAATGAAGTAAAATTCCTGTCTATGAATGTGACATTTCTCTGAGCCTGAAAGCCATTTTGGCAGCAGGGTTAAAACCTAGTTTCTTCAGTATTGTCGGGTGAGCAGATGGTCATAATAATAACTTGCTTATAGAGCACTTTCCATTCAGACCATGTTGTTCAAAGGGCTTCACAATGGGCTAAACCGCAAACATGAAAATAAAATTAAAATAAACATGAGAATGAAAAGATGTTAGTTAAAAACAAGTTTAAATAAATTGGCTTTGAGATGGTATTCAACTGAGTCTGCATCCCTTACAGGTTTAGGTATTGAATTCCGCAGTCTACGACCTGCCAATTAACTTTAGAGGGGTAATTACCCAACGGGTTCAGTAAACAGAACAGCGTTGCGGGGGCAGGGGCCCAGCTATAAATGCCACTGGCTTACAGATGCAGGGCCTGCATTTAACACTGACCTTGAAGGCTATGTCCTTCCAATCTGAATGTACTCCCTCCACCACAACCCTTGGCTTTCTACAGGCAAGCCAATTCTGAATCTACCTGGCCAAACCTCCCTGGATCCCATGCCTTCTGAGCAGGGCTGCATAGCAGCATAATGGTGAACGTAACATTCACAGCACATTTGAAGCTGAGATGAGGTGGGGACATTCTTTCGAAATAGTCCAAGAGAGAGCATAAGTTGCAAGGTCACAGATGCCAGAGAATGGGGCTGTGGGATTGCTCGACTGTAGCCAATACGGACACAAAGGAGGGGCAGAATGAAGTTATGATGGCACTAAATGGCGCCTCCTTTGCTTGCATCTTCAGAAGCAGCTCCATTTCTATCTTTGGTATCTATTTTTTCCTTTCTAGGTTCTTTTGAAGACCCTGACCTGGAGTTACACTCTGACTTTGGTTCTCTGCGGGAATGGGACCCGTTCTCAGGGCCTCACGACCGGCCGCTGTTTGATATCCCAAGGAGGTGGTCTTCGCGGCTCTGGAGACGGGCTGATTCAAGGCCGATTTCCCTGAGTGAGGCATCGTGAGAGAACACAGAACACCGGGAGCAGGGGGTGAGCTGCCGGGGGTTCTGTGTCAGGGGAGCTGCAAATTTCTGGGGCGCACAGCTCGGAAAAATTGACACAACAGACTTTTAATATTGTAAATCAGCGAGTTGTCTGTATGTCTCCCCTTTTGCTGTGAAACGGGTCGCCTCTTTTTCCCTTATTAGGGAGAGAGAGAGCCTACGGTATGTCGAATTACCGGGTGAACGAGTAGTCTTTGGGCTACTGCAAGTCTGTGTCTTTATTGATGCTTTGCTGCACGCCTGAGTGCTCAGTGGGGGGGTGCTGATGTTTTTTTGCTGGTGGGGGAGGGGGTCGTTGCTTTGCTGCTGCTTGTGCGTGGGAGGGGGGAGCTTTGGTGGGTTTTGGGTTTCTAATGTTTAACGGTCATTCATTCTTTGGGGCATTCCTCTGTTTTTGTGGATATTTACAAAGAAAAAGAATTTCAGGATGTATATTGTATACATTTCTCTGACATTAAATGTACCAATTGAAAACTGCTGAATTGAAAAAGTTCTCAAATGGCAGGGGTGGGCAAACCTTGGCTGACAAGGGAAGTTAAGGACTGCATGAAAGCCAAGGAAAAGGGCATATTCAAAAGTGAGTGGGAAGGTGGATGATTGGGAAGCTTTTGAAATCCAACAAAAGGCAACAAATATGTTATAAGAAGGGAACAGATGAAATATGAAGGCAAACTAGCCAACAATATAAAGCAAGATACTTAAAGTATTTTCAGTTACATAAAGAGTAAAATGGTGGTGAGAGTTGATATTGAACCACTGCAAAGTGATGCTAGTGAGGTAGTAATGGGGGCAAAGAAATGTCAGGTGAACTTAATGGGTACTTTGCATCTGTCTTCACTGTGAAAGACATTAGCAGTGAGTGTCAGGGAGCAGGGGTAAATGCCATTGTATTACAGAGGAAAAAGTGCTTGGCAAACTCAAAGATCTTCAGCTGGATAAGTCACCTGGGCCAGGTGGACTACATCCCAGAGTCCTGAGAGAGGTTGCTGAAGAGATAATGGATGCATTGGTCATTATCTTTCAAGAATCACTTGATTCTAGTATGGTTCCAGAGGACTGGAAAATTACAAATGTCACTCCACTCTTTAAGAAGGGAGGAAGGCAAAGGAAAGGAAATTATAGGCCAGTTGGCTTAACCTCAATGGTTGGGAAATTTTTGGAGTTTATTATTAAGGACGAGTTTTCGGGGCACTTGGAGAATAATGATAAAATAAGTCAAAGTCAGAATCCTTTTTGAGAAGCGACCTTTTAAAACAGAGGTAAGGAGGAGTATTTTTACCCAGAGAGCAGTGAATCTGTGGAATGCTCTGCGGTGGAGGTCGAGTCCATGGCGATACTTGAAGCAGAAGTTGATCGTTTCCTGATCAGTCAGAGCATCAAAGGATATGGGGAGAAGGCAGGTGTATGGGGTTGAATGGTATCCAGGATTAGCCATGATAGAATGGCGGAGCAGACTCGATGGGCTGAATGGCCCAATTGTGCTCCTATGTCTTATGGCCTTATGGGTTCTGATCCTGGGAACAAAAGGGTTGGTTAACAGCCAAAGGTTTTACCCCAGGGCAGAAATGGCTAATGCAAGGGGACCATAATTTTAAGGTTATTGGAGGAAAGTAGAGCGGCGATATCTGATGTCTCTTAACACAGAGAGTGGTGAGTGCATGGAATGTGCTGCCAGGGGTGAAGGCTGAGGCAGATACATTAGGGACGTTTAAAAGACGCTTAGATAGACAAATGAACGATAGAACATGAGGGCTATGTGGGAGGGAAGGGTTGGATTCATCCCAGAGTAGGTTAAGAGTTCGGCACTATATTGTGGCCGGAGCGCCTCTACTGTGCAGTACTGTTCTGTATTCTCCATTCTATGTTCAAGTAAAGGAGTTCAGTTACCTGAGGTCACACTAATCCTGGAGGGGATTACTGAACTGGGGAGGGTGAGGTCAAGGGTAAGATTTGAATGAAAGGATGAGGTGCTTAAATCAAACCATGCATTGTGGAACAACCTTCTTGGCTGTGCACGTTTCCTTTCTCCAGGTGTTAGTTAAGCAGGGGAGCCATCTCACCAGATGGAGCGTTTAGTGGATACGTGATATCCCAGCATTTATCAGGTTGGAAGACAAGAACAGGGTTTGACACAGGAGGATGGAAATATGCCACTGTGGCCATCTGTCCTATATTTAGTCTAATATCATCACCCTTCCCCCGGCATCACACGTCTAGGGTTTAGCACAAAGTCGTACTGTTCATCCACCAGAGACATGACTAGAGATGGACTCCTAGAGGATAATACAGCACAGATACAGGCCCTTCAGCCCAACTAGTTAATACTTACCATCTGACTTGCTGCCCGTTACGCTGCTGGTGTTTAGGGCAGTACTGAAGGTCCTCCATGTCTGGTCCTCAATTTCACGGGTTTCTTCATCGTGTCAGTGGCTTCCTCTCAGTTTTCACTACCGCCAGTCATACAAGTCTAGCTGGAGACTCGGGAATACCATCACATGCAGATGTAGAAGGATTCTTCATTGCTGTGTCCAAAAAAGTTTAGTTTTACTAGTCAGGGATGCTAGCCCTGAGCTGAAGCCCTGAATCTGGAGGACTGGTAGACTGCTCCTAGTCTGACCTCTACCCTTTGACCTGGTTGGCCTGGGTGACCCTACTACAGCTGTCCGGTTGTTGAGGCACGCAAGCCTCCAAACCCTACTGTGGTCCTCTTGGAGGAATTCCAGCCAATTTGCCCACATAATTTAGTCACCCTTCAAATAACACCAGAAGGTATGCTCCAGAAGTTGGATGGGGCCATTCAGCCCATCAAGTCTATTCCACCATTCAATCATGGCCGAAGTTTTTTTTTCAACCCTACCTTGTGCACGTAATGCTTTACCGGTCGAGTGGCCCGGTAGCGTAATGGATAGTGCAAGCGTTTTATAGCGCTAGCGTTCACCACTCAGACTTCAGACTCAGACTGATGCTCTGGTTTCCTCCCACGTTCCAAAGTTACACGGGTTAGCGAGCTGTCGGCAAGTAATGTTGGAGTGCCCCCATCACACCTTCAAACTGTGTTGGTTGTTAATGCAAACAATGCATTTCACTGTAACATCCTGCCCTTTACCTTTTCCATCCATCAACTCCCAGTCTGTACACCTTCCCGTCCCCCTACCTTCTTATTCGGGCATCTTTCCAGTCCTGATGAGGGAATTCCGCTCAAAATGTCGACTGTTTATTCTACTCCAGAGATGCTGCCTGACCTGCTGAGTTCCTCCAGCATGTTGTGTGTGTTACTCTGGATTTCCAACGTCTTTAGAATCTCTTGTGTTTATGCATTTCACTGTATCTGTTGTTGTTTCAAAGTACATATAACTAATCAAGTTAATTTTTAAAATCTTTAAACCTTTAAGTGTCAGTAATGACAGTTTTAAGGAGATGATTACAAGAAGCAGAGATGTCAGAATTCACCCAGTGTGATGCAGTGGCTGGGTGAAAGAACCGAGGAGGCAGACGGAACAGAGGACTGGATAAATGAGGGAATGGAAGATTTTAGAAGCTGGCAATGGGGTGAAATATGAGCGTGTAGGTTGATACAACAGGCAGCAAATCAGAATCAGAACTGGGATCAGAACCAGGTTTAACATCACAGCATTTGCCATGAAATTTGTTGTTCTCCATAAATACATAATTTCAAAAACTATCAATTGCAATAAGATTTATTTATTTATATAAAATTAAATTAAATAAGTATTGTAAAAAGAGAGAAAAATAGTGGATTCCTTTTCCATTCAGAGATTTGATAGTGGAGGGGACGAAGCTGTTTCTAAAACATTGGGTGTGTGTCTTCAGGATCCTGTACTTCCTGCTTGACGGTCGCAACAAGAAGAGAGTATGTCCTGGGTGATGGGGGTCCTTAATAATAGATACCACCTTTTTGAGGCATAGCCTGTTGAAGATAATGGGCTGAAGGGCCTGTTTCTGAGCTGAATTACTCTATGGTTATATAATTTGGTGAGAAACATACAAGGGGGTGGCAGGCAAGAAAGGCACAATGCACTGACTGGCCAATTCTACTTTTCGTTCCACAGATATTTCCTGACATGATATGACCTGATAGCATGAACATTGATTTCACCAACTATCGGGTAATCTTTCCCCTCTCCCTGCTTCTCTCCTTTTCCATTCCTCATTCTGGTTCTCTCCTGTTCACCTGCTTTTCAATTCCCCCTGGTGCCCCTCCACCTTCCTGCTCTGCCATGTTCCACTGTCTGCTCCTATCAGAATCCTTCTTCTTCAGCCCTTTTCTTCTTCCACCTATCACCTCCCATCATCTTACTTCATCCCTCCCTCCCCCACCCACCTTTCCCCTCACCTATCACCTGCCAGCTTGTACTCCTTCCCATGCCCCACCTGCTTAATTCTGGCTTTTCCCCTCCTTCCCTTCCAGTCTTAATGAGGAGATTCCACCTGAAATTCTTTTCCGTAGATGCTGCCTGACCTGCAGAGTTCCACCTGCATTTTCCCTGTGTTGCTCTGGATTTCTAGCATCTGCAGAATCCCTTGTGTTTCCAAATACTTCCTGCTATGTCATTCTGTGGTTTGCAAATTTGTTGAACTTGCCCAAGCACAAGGCAGGCAATAAACAGCTGCTCTAAATCCCTGTCTTTGCAGGTAATCATTCATTACCAACGCAGGGGATTAACTTTTCTCACTTATGTTTTCTTGGTTTCTGCAGACGCTGGAAATCTTGAGCAACACACACAAAATGCTGGAGGACCCCGGCAGGTCTGGAGATTCCTCCTCAATGGAGGGGAATCTCTTTGCCCTAGGTTTCCGACCTTGTCGCAGGAAAGCGGCATCCGTCATCACCCAGTACGTCCTCTCTTCTTGCTGCTGCCATCAGGAGGAAGGTACAGGAGCTTCAGGATGCAGACCATCAGGTTCAGGAACAGCTATTACCCCTCAACCGTCAGGCTGTTGAAGGGGATAACTTCACTCAACTTCACTTGCCCTGTCATTGAAATGTTCCCACAACCTATGTACTCATTTTCAAGGACTCTTCATCTCATGTTCTCTATTTATTGATTATGTATTTATTATTATTATCATTTCTTTATTTTTATTCTTGCATAGTTTGTTGTCCTTTGCATGCTTTTTGAACATGGTCTTCCATTGATTCTATTATAGAAACATAGAAAACATAGAAAATAGGTGCAGGAGTAGGCCATTCGGCCCTTCGAGCCTGCACCGCCATTCAGTATGATCATGGCTGATCATCCAACTCAGAACCCTGTACCTGCTTTCTCTCCACACCCCCGATCTCTTTAGCCACAAGGCCCATATCTAACTCCCTCTTAAATATAGCCGGCCTCAACTGTTTCCTGAGGCAGAGAATTCCACAGATTCACCACTCTCTGTGTGAAGAAGTTTTTCCTCATCTCGGTCCTAAAAGGCTTCCCCTTTATCCTTAAACTGTGACCCCTCGTTCTGGACTTCCCCAACGTCGGAAACAATCTTCCTGCATCTAGCCTGTCCAATCCCTTTAGAATTTTATACGTTTCAATAAGATCTCCCCTCAATCTTCTAAATTCCAGCGAGTATGGTTATAATTCTGTTTCAGATTTATTGAGCATGCACGTAAGAAAGTGACTCTCAGTGCTATATATTGCGACATATAAGTACGTTGATAATAAATTTACTTTGAACTTTGAATGAACAGGCGACATTTCGGGCGGAGTCCTTTCATCAGGGTAAATTGCTCATCAGCAAAACTTGGTGAGAAGAAAATGTAATTTTCAACGCAACACCGCCATCTACTGAGGAATCGAGGTATTGCAACATTCCGCGTTTTTGTATATTTTAGTCATTCCATTGTAGGGAGGATGTGGAGGCTTTGGACAAGGTGCAAACGAGGTCCACCAAGATGTAGCAAACACAAGATACTCTGCAGTTGCTGAAAATCTTGAGCTAATGCTGGAGGAACTCAACAGATCAGGTGGCATCAATGGAGAGGAATAAACGGTTGACACTTTGGGCAGAGACTCTTCATCAGGACTGGAAAGGGGAGGGGTACAAGTGGCAGGTGATCGGTGAAACCAGGAGAGGGGAAGATGGCTGAATGAGGGAGGGGGTTGAATTAAGAAACTGGGAGGTGACGGAAGAGGTAAATGGCTGAAAAAGAAAGAATCTGATAAGTGAGGAGAGTGGACAATGGGAGAACAGGAGGGTGGAGGGGCACCAGAGGGAGGTGATTGGCAGGTCAGAAGGGGAGAGAGCCCAACCAGAATGAAAAAAATGGAAAAAGAGAGATGGAGGGAGAGGGAGAAATTACTAGAATTTAGAGAAATCAATATCCATGCTATCAAGTTGGAAGTTACCCAGACGAAATATGCTTCTCCAACCTGAGTGTGGTCAAAGGACTGAATTTGGTTTGGATTGGGGGAATGGGCAAAGAAGTGGCAGATGGAATATGGAGTAGGGAAGTACATGGTCATGCACTTTGGCAGAATGAACAAAGACTTGGACTATTTTATAAATGGAGAGAAAATTCAAAAACCCGAACAGCCAACGGACTTGAGAGACCTCCTGCAGGATTCCCCAGAGTTATCTCGCAGGTTGAGTCGGTGGTGAGGAAGGCAAATGCAATGTCAGCATTCATGTCAAGATGACTGGAGTGTAAGAGCTAAGATGTGATGCCGAGGCTTTGGTCAGAACATACTTGGAGTGTTGTGAGCAGGTTTGGGCCCCTTACCTTAGAAAGGATGTGCTGAAACTGGAGAGGGTTCAAAGAAGGTTCATGAAAATGACTCCAGGATTGAATGCCCTGTCTTACGAAGAGCATTTGATGGCTCTGGGCCTGCAATCACTGGAATTCAAAAGAATGGGCCCCCCATCCTCTATGCCAGCAAAAGACATGCTGGCATAGAAGATGATCCAGCGTATCTATTGTGTAATGACTTTGAGATGATACCAGTTTATTGTTATTTATTTTTTAAGTTTCTTTTTGTATTTGTAGTTTGTCTTTTACACGGAGCTTTTCCACACTGTTGGTGCAGTCTTCTATTGATTCTATTACGAGTATTGGATTTATTGAGTATGTCCCACCTGAAAATGAATTGTAGGGTTGTATATTGTGACATATATGGGCTTTAATAATAAATTACACTTTTCATTGTCTGGAACATCAGACACTGAGGAGTGACGTAAAATTACGGGAGGTGAGATGTGATGGACAGTCGGAGTCTTGCTCCCAGGGTACATTTGTACATTTTGAGCCGTGTTGGGTGATCAAAATCTTTCCGTGACCATGATTGTTCTTAACAAGTTATTCCACAAAAGTTGTTTGCCATTGGTTTCTTCTGGGCAGTGCGTTTACAGGAAGGGCAACCCCAGCCACGATCAATACTCTTCAGAGATCGGCTGCCTGGTGTCAGTGGTTGTATAACCAGGACTTGTGATATAGAACATAGAACAGTACAGCACATTACAGGCCCTTCGGCCCACAATGTTGTGCCGACCCTCAAACCCTACCTCCCATATAACCCCCCACCTTAAATGCCTCCGTATACCTGTCTAGTAGTCTCTTAAACTTCACTAGTGTATCTGCCTCCACCACTGACTCAGGCAGTGCATTCCACGTACCAACCACTCTCCGAGTGAAAAACCTTCCTCTAATATCCCCCTTGAACTTCCCTCCCCTTACCTTAAAGCCACGTCCTCTTGTACTAAGCAGTGGTGCCCTGGGGAAGAGGCGCTGGCTGTCCACTCTGTCTATTCCTCTTTAATATCTTGTACACCTCTATCATGTCTCCTCTCATCCTCCTTCTCTCCAAAGAGTAAAGCCCTAGCTCCCTTAATCTCTGATCATAATCCATACTCTCTAAACCAGGCAGCATCCTGGTAAATCTCCTCTGTACCCTTTCCAATGCTTCCACATCCTTCCTATAGTGAGGTGACCAGAACTGGACACAATACTCCAAGTGTGGCCTAACTAGAGTTTTATAGAGCTGCATCATCTGTTATTTGTGAAGCGGGGTGCCGTGCACAATCATAATCGATTGAAAACGGACGTGGGAGCACGGAGGAGCATCGGGAAATCTCCAGGAAGACCTTCTTCGTTGCTGCTGCTGCTGTGAGGTCCGGGACTCTGCTGGGAAGAACAGGCCCCCCATCCTCGGGGTTGCATTGCCGATGGCTGTTGGCGGGGCCATCTTAATACGCTCGGCAGAGGATGGTGCTCGGAGAAGCTGTGCCGGAGGGGATGGTCGTCGGCTCGGAGGTTCGACGGACTCAGAGTCCGCTGCGGTCGGGTCGCTTTCAGTGTGTCTGCGAGGCTGAGTTGGGCGGTGCCATGGAAATCCATAGCGGGGGTATTCCCTTCTGCCGCCGGCGTGGGATGGTGAGTCTGTCGGGACCCTGGGGACCTGTGGAAACCGTGTGGTGATTTCTTTTGAACTTATAGTCCTTTAACATCTTTGGACTATTTTTACTGTGCCCATGGTCTGTTTTTTATCAATTATGCTATTGTTTGGACTGTTGTAACTACGTGGTTTTGTGCAGGTCTTGTAGCTTTAGTTTTTGGTCTTGTTTGTCTGGTGGATTTGGAGCTCCTTTCCAGGGAACGCGCTAAGATGGTAGCGCGATATTAATACGCAGCAGCCTCTCCGGACTCTGGATTGGGGATTGCCAAACGTTATGTGGATTTTCTGGTGTAGTCTGTTTTGTCATATGCTTTTGTGATATCATTCTGGGGAAATGTTGTCTCATTTTTTAAACTGCATTGCATTTGTGGTTTCTAAATGACAATAAACTGAATCTGAATCATTACATCATGTCTCTTAAACGCTATCCCTCGACTTATGAAAGCTAACACCCCATAAGCTTTCTTAACTACCCTATCTACCTGTGAGGCAACTTTGAGGGATCTGTGGACATGTACCCCCAGATCCCTCTGCTCCTCCACACTACCAAGTATCCTGCCATTTACTTTGTACTCTGTCTTGGAGTTTGTCCTTCCAAAGTGTACCACCTCACACTTCTCCAGGATGAACTCCATCTGCCACTTCTCAGCCCACTTCTGCGTTCTATCAATGTCACTCTGCAATCTTCGACAATCCTCTACACTATCTACAACACCACCAAACTTTGTGTCGTCTGCAAACTTGCCAACCCAACCTTCTACCCCCACATCCAGGTCGTTAATAAAAATCACAAAAAGTAGAGGTCCCAGAACAGATCCTTGTGGGACACCACTAGTCACAACCCTCCAATCTGAATGTACTCCCTCCACCACAACCCTCTGCCTTCTGCAGGCAAGCCAATTCTGAATCCACCTGGCTAAACTTCCCTGGATCCCATGCCTTCTGACTTTCTGAATAAGCCTACCGTGTGGAACCTTGTCAAATGCCTTACTAAAATCCATGTAGATCACATCCACTGCACTACCCTCATCTATATGCCTGGTCACCTCCTCAAAGAACTCTATCAGGCTTGTTAGGCACGATCTGCCCTTCACAAAGTCATGCTGACTGTCCCTGATCAGACCATGATTCTCTAAATGCCCATAGATCCTATCTCTAAGAATCTTTTCCAACAGCTTTCCCACCACAGATGTAAGGCTCACTGGTCTATAATTACCTGGACTATCCCTACTACCTTTTTTGAACAAGGGGACAACATTCGCCTCCCTCCAATCTTCCGGTACCATTCCCGTGGACAACAAGGACATAAAGATCCTAGCAAGAGGCTCAGCAATCTCTTCCCTCATCTCATGGAGCAGCCTGGGGAATATTCCGTCAGGCCCCGGGGACTTATCCGTCCTAATGTATTTTAACAACTCCAACACCTCCTCTCCCTTAATATCAACATGCTGCAGAACATCAACCTCACTCATATTGTCCTCACCGTCATCAAGTTCCCTCTCATTGGTGAATACCGAAGAGAAGTATTCATTGAGGACCTCGCTCACTTCCACAGCCTCCAGGCACATCTTTCCACTTTTATCTCTAATCGGTCCTACTTTCACTCCTGTCATCCTTTTGTTCTTCACATAATTGAAGAATGCCTTGGGGTTTTCCTTTACCCTACTCGCCAAGGCCTTCTCATGCCCCCTTCTTGCTCTTTTCAACCCCTTCTTAAGCTCCTTTCTTGCTACCCTATATTCCTCAATAGACCCATCTGATCCTTGCTTCCTAAACCTCATGTATGCTGCCTTCTTCCACCTGACTAGATTTTCCACCTCACTTGTCACCCATGGTTCCTTCACCCTACCATTCTTTATCTTCCTCACCGGGACAAATTTATCCCTAACATCCTGCAAGAGATCCTTAAACATCGACCACATGTCCATAGTACATTTCCCTGCAAAAAACATCATCCCAATTCACACCCGCAAGTTCTAGCCTTATAGCCTCATAATTTGCCCTTCCCCAATTAAAAAATTTCCTGTCTTCTCTGATTCTATCCTTTTCCATGATAATGTTAAAGGCCGGGGAGTGGTGATCACTGTCCCCCAGATGCTCACCCACTGACAGATCTGTGACCTGACCCGGTTCGTTACCTAATACTAGATCTAGTGTGGCATTCCCCCTAGTCGGCCTGTCAACATACTGTGACAGGAATCCATCCTGGACACACTTAACAAACTCTGCCCCATCTAAACCCTTGGAACTAATCAAGTGCCAATCAATATTAGGAAAGTTAAAGTCTCCCATGATAACAACCCTGTTATTTTTGCACCTTTCCAAAATCTGCCTCCCACTCTGCTCCTCGGTATCTCTGCTGCTACCAGGGGGCTATAGAATACCCCCAGTAGAGTAACTGCTCCCTTCCTGTTCCTGATTTCCACCCATACTGACTCAAAAGAGGATCCTGCTACATTACCCACCCTTTCTGTAGCTGTAATAGTATCCCTGACCAGTAATGCCACCCTCCTCCCCTTTTCCCCCCGCTCTCTATCCCTTTTAAAGCACTGAAATCCAGGAATATTAAGAATCCATTCCTGCCCTGGTGCCAGCCAAGTCTCCGTAATGGCCACTACATCATAATTCCATGTATGTATCCAAGCTCTCAGTTCATCACCTTTGTTCCTGATGCTTCTTGCATTGAAGTACACGCACTTTAGCCCTTCTACCTTACTACCTTTACACCCTTTATTCTGCTTCTCTTTCCTCAAAGCCTCTCTATATGTTAGATCTGGCTTTACTCCATGCACTTCTTTCACTGCTCTATCGCTCCGGGTCCCATCCCCCTTGCAAGTTAGTTTAAGCCCTCCCGAACCATGCTAGCAAACCTACCAGCAAGGATATTGCTCCCCCTCGAGTTCAGGTGCAACCCATCCAATCTGTACAGGTCCCAACTTCCCCAGAAGAGATCCCAATGGTCCAAAAATCTAAAACCCTGCCACCCCCACCAACTCCTCAGCCACGCATTCAACTGCCATCTCCTCCAATTCTTACCATCACTATCACGTAGTACTGGCAGCAATCCTGAGAACGCCACCCTTGAGGTTCTGTTCTTCAGCCTTCTGCCTAGTTCCCGAAACTCACACTTCAGGACCTCATCCCTCTTCCTGCCTATGTCGTTGGTACCAACATGTATCACGACTTCTGGTTGCTTTCCCTCTCGTACCAGGATGTCGTGCACCCGGTCAGAGACATCCTGGACCCTGGCACCCGGGAGGCAACAAACCATGTGGGTGTCCTTCTCACATCCACAAAATCTCCTGTCTGCCCTCCTGACTATAGAGTCTCCAATGACAACAGCTCTCCTCTTCTCCATCCCATCCTTCTGCACCACAGGGTCAGACTCAGTGCCAGAGGCTCTGCCACCGTGGCTCACACCTGGTCGGTCATCCTCACCAACAGCATCCAGGACGGTAAACTTATTATTCAGGGGAATGGCTACAGGGGTGCTCTGCACTACCTGTCTACTCACCTTCGCTTTCCCCCCTCGGACTGTCACCCAACGACCTGCTTCCGGCAGCCTAGGTGTAACTACCTCCCTGTAGCTCTCATCTATGACTGCCTCATTCTCCCTTATGAGTCGAAGGTCATCCAGCTGCTGCTCCAGATTCCTCACACGGTCTTCCAGATCGCCCAGCCGCATACACTTCAGGCAGATGTGACTCTGAGGGAGAGGGAGTTCCCCCAAGACTGCCACATCTCACAGGAGAGGCACATCACCATCTCAGGAGGCATTGTAAAGGCTAACTGGGAACAAGCTCATCCTCTGCCTCTTCTCGTTGAAGCCACTCGAGTCAAAGCCTCAAATCTCCACTCCTTCACTGGCCCACCAACTCACTGGTCACTTTCCACAGGCTGCTCCACTTGAGCTACCCCTCTATTAATTTGTTTGAGTTTTTCAAACTGCTTGGTGACCTGACCTCGATTGCCCAATCAGCTGCTTTCTGCTGAGTCTGAGCTATTCAAATCTTGATTGTCTAATCAACGGCTTTCTGCTGAGCTATTCAAATCTTGATTGACTTGATTGCACAGTCCAACTGCCAAAACTGCCAGAATCTCTTGAGTCAAAGCCCCAAATCTCCACTCCTTCACTGGCCACTTTCCACAGGCCGCTCCGCTTGAGGTAACCCTCTATTTATTTGTTTGAGCTAATATGCATTAGCTGCTCATTCGACTGTCCACCACCTGCTCCCATGGCTTTACGTGACCCTGTTCGGGGGAGTGGGGGAATCTAAACAGGTGCTACATCTTGCCCAAGGGTGACCTGCAGACTAGCGGAGAGAAGGAGTGCCTTGTACCTCCTTTGGTAGAGACGTATCTCCATCCCACCATTCGGGGTAGAAATGTCTAATATTAGAAAATTTGACTTTAAGGTGATAGGGAAAAATCTAAGGTACTTTTTTTTTACACATAAAGTGGTAGGTGCCAATGGAGATGGTGAAATCTGGCATGATAGTATTGAAGTTACTGTAACTACAGAGAAGGCCCTTGGGAAACTGAAAGGTCTGAAAGAAGATAAGTCACCTGGGCCAGATGGTCTACACACCAGAGATCTGAAAGAGGTGGCTGAAGAGATTGTGGTGGCATTAGTAATGATCCTTCAAGAATCACTAGATTCTGGAATGGTTCTGAAGGCCTGGAAAATGGTAAATGTCACTCCAAGAAAGGAAACTTTTGGCTAGTTAGTCTGATCTCAGTGGTTGGGAAGATGTTGAGTCGATGATTAAGGATGAGGTCTCAGGGTACTTGGAGGCACATAATAAAATAGGTCACAGTCAGCATGTTTTCCTCGAAGGACATCTTGCCTGACAAACCTGTTGAAATTCTTTGAAGAAGTAACAAGCAGGAAGGACACACACAAAATGTAGGAATTCAACAGGCCGGGCAGCATCTCTGGAAAAGAGTACATGAGATATATCAGTCCGAGGCCCTTCAGTAGACCCTTCAAACCTCAGAGTTTCCGAAGGACTTTGACAAGGTGCCACACATGAGGCTGCTTAACAAGCTCGAAGCCCATGGTGCTACTGGAAGGAGTCTAGCATCGATAAAGCAGAGGTGGACTGGCAGGAAGCAAAGAGTGGGAATAAAGGGAGCTTTCTCTGACTGGCTGCCGGTGACTAATGGTGTTCCACAGGACTCATTTTTATTACTTATTTATTATTTTGTTAATGATTTGTATGATTGGATTGATGGCTTTGTTGCAAAGTTTGCAAGTGATATGATGATAGGTGAAGGGGCAGATAGTTTGGAGGAAGTAGAGAGGCTACAGAAGGACTTTGACAAATCAGGAGAATGGGCAAAGAGATGGCAGATGGAATACAGTGTTGGGAAGTGTATGGTCATGTACTTTGGTAGAAGAAATGAATGGTTGACTATTTTCAAAATGGAGAGAAAATACAAAAAAACTCGGGGGCAAAGGAACTTGGGAGTCCTTGTGCAGCATTCCTAAAGGTTAATTTGCAGATTGAGTCTGTGATGAGGAAGGCAAATACAATGTTAGTGTTCATTCCAGGAGGACAAGTGGAAACTTTATAAAGCACCAGCCTCATTTGAGTAGGTTGGGCCCTTATCTTGGAAAGAATGTGCTGAAGCTGGAGAGGGTTCAAAGGAAGTTAACAAAAATGATTCCAGGATTGAATGTCTTGTCTTACAAAGAGTGTTTGATGGCTCTGGGCCTGTATTCACTGAAATTCAGAAGAATGAGGGGTGACCTAATTACAACCTATTGAATGGTGAAAAGCCTTGATAGAGTGGATGTGGGCAGGATGTTTCCTGTGGTGGGAGAGTCTAGCACCAGAAGGCACAGACTCAGAATAGAGAGGCGTCCTTTTGGAATGGAGATGAGAAGGAATTTCTTTAGACAGAGAGTGGTGAGCCTGTGGAATTCTTTGCTACAGGTAGCTGTGGAGGCCAAGTCTTTATAAGACCATAAGACGTAAGAGCTGAATTAGGCCACTCAGCCCAATGAGTCTGCTCTACCATTTCATCGTGGCTGATCCTGAATCCAATTCAACCCCATACACCTGCCTTTGATAAACTTTGATGCAATGACCAATCGGGAAACTATCATTTTTCACTTTAAATATATCACAGTCTTAGTCTCCACAGCTGTCTGTGACAGAGCCATCCACTGATTCACTACTGTCTGGCTAAAAAGATTCCTCCTTACCTCTGTTTTTAGAGGGATACCTGTCATGTGATCGGCAACAATGAATATAGAATTGAGTCAAGGTTTTATAAACAAACATAAACATTTATTAAACTCTGTTCAACAAAAAAGTGAAAAGTAAACCAACGACTAACTTAACCGAAAGTTAACTGGTATGCGGCGAATTAACAAACAGCCGAACTCTGGAACAGTTCTTAAAGTGGTAAATTCAAAAGTCCAAGTGATTTATACAGTCAGTGAGGAGAGACTTTCCTGGCAAACAGATTTCTTCGAAGTAACGACGATCTGCCTATCCCAGACGAGAGATACCTTGTCCAAAGGAAGGAAATAAAACAGCTTAAAGGAACTGAGTTTTTCCTGGAGAATGAGCTCATTTTACAAACCTTCCTGTCTTGCAGGGGTTATCTCAGATGCAGGTCACTATTCATGAATGAAGATTTGATAAGGCTGATCCTTCAAGAAACCGCCGAACGATACCAACTTTACTCAATCCTTCGGTTCCCGTACCTCGGTAAAGTCTTCACTCTCCCACTAGACTGCAATGGTAGATCAAACAAAACTGGCAGTGTTTGGCGAAACTGTCGGCAGTAACCGTTGAGACTTCAGATAGAAAGTAAAAATCCACTTTAAAACAAAACTGTGTCATGAGATGAATACTCAGCAAAGCTAACGAACCGACTATCGAACTAACCTGCGTCACAACAGGGGTTTCTCTTATATACCTGTTGGAACCTTCCATCACGTGACCTCACACCGGCGGGGAAAGTTACATCATGTGACCTCACACTGGCGGGAAAATTACATCACCCCACCATCACAAGACAATTACATCATGCTCACAAGATACTCAATTACATCATGGTCATAAGACAGTCACAAGATACCCACGGGGTATGTAACATACCTTTCTATTTTGAGGCTGCATCCTCTAGTTCTTGACACCCACCATAGGAAGCATCCTCTCCACATCCACCTTATCCAGTCCTTTCAACATTCGGTAGGTTTCAATGAGATTCCCCTGCATTCTTCTAAATTCCAGTGAGTACAGGCTCAAAGCTGCCAAACGCTCCTCATATATTAACTCCTGGCACCTTATCAAACACCTTCTGAAAATCCACTGCCTCTGCTTTGTCCATCCTGCTTGTTACCTCCTTGAAGAGCTCTAACAGATTTGTCAGGCAAGATTTCCCTTCACAGAAACCATGCTGACTTTGACTTATTTTGTCATTAGTCTCCAAGTCCCTTGAAACTTCATCCTTAATAGTTAGACTCCAACACATTTCCAGCCACTGAGGTTAGGCTAACTGGCCCATAGTTTCCTTTCTTTTGCCTTCCTCCCTTTGAAACAGTGCAGTAATTTTCCATTCCTCTGGAACCATGCCAGAATCAAGTGATTCTTGAATGACTCAGCGACCTCTTTCCAACTGTGGAATGTAGTCCAGCTGATCCAGGTGTCTTATCCATCTTAAGACCTTTCACTCTGCCTCACACCTTTTCCTTTGCAATAGCAATGACACTCACTCCTGCTCCCTGACACTCACGGACCTCTGTCACACTGCTAGTGTCTTCTACAGTGAAGGCAGATGCAAAATACCCATTAAGTTCATCTGTCATTTCTTTGTCCCCCCCCCTTACTACCCCACCAGCATCATTTTCCAGTGGTCCAATATCAACTCTCACCTCCCTTTTACTCTTTATATAACAAAAATCTTTTGGTACCCTGCTTTATAATTTTGGCTAGTCTGCTCTCAAACTTTATCTTTTCCCGTCTTATAGTTTTTAGTTGACTTTTAAAAGCTTCCCAATCATCCAACTTCCCACTCACTTCTGTTACTTTATATGCCCTTTCCTTGGCTTTTATGCAGTCCGTAACTTCCTTTGTCAACCACAATTCCCTGCACCTGCCATTTGAGAACAACTTCTTCTGTAAGACATATCTATTCTGTGCCTTGTGAACTATTTCTAGAAACCTCAGCCATCTCTGGTCTTCTGTCATCCCCGCCAGTATCCTCCTCCAATCCACCTGGGCAAGCTCCTCTCTCATGCCTCTGTAATTCCTTCATTCCGTTGTGATAATGATACACGTGACTTATGCTTCTCCCTCTCAAACTGCTGTATGAATTCAATCATATTATGATCACTGCCTCCTAAGGGTTCCTTTACATTAAGCTCCCTAATAATATCTGGGATATTACACACACCCAATCTAAGATGGCCTTTCCTCGAGTAGGCTCAAGCACAAACTGCTCTAAAAAGTCATCTCATAGGCATTCAACAAATTCCCTCTCTTGCGATCCGACACCAGCCTGATTTTCCCAATCCTTTTGCATATTGAAGTCCCCCATGACAATTGTGTCATTACCCTTTTAACGGCTCCCTTTGCAATCTCAACCCCAAATCTTGGCTACTATTTGGAGACCTTTCTATGATTCCCATGATGGGTTTTTTTATCCTCACAGTTTCTTACCTTCACCCACAAAGATTCAGCATTCTCTGACCCTATGTCACCACTTTCTAAAGATGTAGTTCCACTTCTTACCAACAAAGCCACACTACCGATTATGCCTTCCTGCCTGTCCTTTTAATACAAAGTATATCCTTTGATGTTAAGCTCCCAGCTCCCAACCTTCTTTCAGACATGCTCACAACGTCATACTGACCGATCTCTAACCGCACCACCTTATTGCGAAAACTACCGGTACATGCATTTAAATATAGCACCTTCAGTCTGCGGCAGAATTTGACTCTTTACTCTGTCTGCATTTGTATCCAATCATTGGCTTGTCCTTCATTACGTACACGTTAGACCCATCATCTGCTTGTGAACCTGTTGGCTCATCCTCAGCTCTATCAAACTGGTTCCCATCCACCTGCCACATAGTTTAAACCGCTCCCAGCTGCCTTAACAAACCCCGCCCCGCCCCAGATTCAGGTGCAACTTATCCCTTTTGTACAGGTCCCTCCTGCAGCAAAAAAGGTCTCAATTATCCAGAAATCTGTATTGCCCCAATTCTTCAGCCACAGATTTATTTGCCACCTTATTCCATTCCTATCCTCATTATCTCATGGCACAGATAGTGATCCTGAGATTACCACACTAGTGGTCCTGCTTCTCAACTTCTTTCCTAACTAGCTGTTTTCTCCTCCCTTTCTCTACCTATGTCGTTGTACCAGTATGTACCACGACTTCCACCTGCTCATCCTCCCTTTCCAGGATATTGCGGATGTGATCAGAAACATTGTGGACCCTGGCAACTGGGAGGCAAACTACCATCCTTTTTTCTTTCCTGTGTCCACAGAATCGCCTATCTGTCCCACTAACGATAGATTTCCCTATCACTGCTGCCATCCTCTTCAGTCCCCTACTCTTCTGAGCCACAGGACCAGACTCAGTGCCAGAGGCACGGCCACTGTTGCTTCCCCCAGGTAGGTCCTTCCCCCCAACAGTACTCAAACAGGAGTACTTATTGTTGAAGGAGACAGCCACAGGGATGAGGGATGCTCTCCATTATCTGATGTTTTCCATTCCCTCTCCTGACAGTCACCCATCTATCTATCTCCTGTAGCCTGGGGCTGACAACCTCCCTGTAGTCTCTGTCTGTCACTGCCTCACTTTCCATAACAAGCCGAAGGTCATCGAGCTGCAGCTCCAGTTCCCTAACACGGTCTCTAAAGAGTTGCATCTTGATATACCTGGGGCAGATATGGCCATTGGGGAGGCTGGGAGTCTCTTGGAAATCCTACATCTGACACCCAGAACAGAACACTGACCCTGCAGATATACCCCTCCCCCCATTCCTTCAAGAGATAAATAAGAAAAAGAAGTAAGAACTGAACTTAACTACTTACCTTGTCTCCGCCTGGTCTCACCAAAGTCTGTTGAGCCAAAGCCTTACCACTCTGACTCAGACTACTCCGACGATGACCGCTCCACTAGACAGTACCTCTCTTTTATGGAGACTGGGCTTTTCAAGCTCCGTTCCAGACCGGCATGGTCACACTCTACTGTGTCTGCACTGCTGTCCAGTCAAAAACTGGCTGCTTTTCCAAACTCCACTCCGCACCTGTGTGGGAACACTACTACTGCATCTGCACCACTTTCCAGTGAGAAACTATGTTTCTTTAAAGCAGAGGTTGATAGATTCTTGTTTAGTCAGGGCATGAATGGATGCAGGGAGATGGCAGGAGACTGGGGCAGAGAGGAAAATTGGATCAGTCATGATGAAATGGCAGAGCAGACTCAACTGGCCAAATGGCCTAATTCTGCTTCTATATCATATGGTCTTAATGTTTAAGAGGCTTTTAGACAGGCAGATGAACAGTCAGATGGAGCATGTGCAGGCTGATAAGTGTTGTTTGATTTGGCATCATGTTGTGTTAGGCACAGACATTGTGGGACATAATACTCTGAACTACTGTTCTAGGTCCTGGGTAAAAAACAATATTTATATTTCTAGGTCCTGGGTAAAAAACAATAATTGTATTTTTGCATTTACATACAGATTGAAAGAGTGAAGTGAAAATTTCAAACTTCCAATGTTTCAGAAGAACATTTATCATCAAAGAATGAATAAATTATACAGCCCTGAGATTTGTTTGCTTACAGACACACAAAAAGCAAGAAACCCAAAAGAACTTGATTTTAAAAAATAAAGACCAACACCCGATGCGGAGGAAGAAATGGAAGAAAACACATGCGCACACAAGTTATGCAAATAATAACATTGCAAACCAATTGAGCCCTCCGATCCCAACCCCAGAGCAGCCTGGAGTAGGCCCAAAGCCTCAGTACCAATTGAGCCCTCCGATCCCAACCCCAGAGCAGCCTGGAGTAGGCCCAAAGCCTCAGTACCAATTGAGCCTTCCGATCCAAACCCCAGAGCAGCCTGGAGTAGGCCCAAAGCCTCAGTATCAATTCATGATATTAGTGGGCACAGAGCACAGCAGCCGGAACAGCCTTCATAGCATCAGTGCCATGGAGAGGAAGTGAACGTCACAGAGAGCGAGCAAAATCGGCTCTCGCCTGCGATCCTGGACATCCTGTCTTTCCGGCCTATCTAGGCCAACGTTTAGATTTGCAAGGATGTTGCCAGGACTTGAGGATCTGATTAATAGAGAAAGGTTGTCTAGGTTAGAGCATTGCTCCTCGGAGTGCAGGAGAATGAGGGATAGAGGTCAACATAATTATGAGGGTCTAGATAGGGTAAATGCAAGCAGGCTTTTACCACAGATGGTTAGGTGGACTAGAACAAGAGGTCACAGGTAAAATGATGAAAGGTCAAGTACTTAAGAACCTTGGTGGGGTGTGGGAATTCTTCAAGCAGAGTGTGGTGCACATGTGAGGGCGTACAGGGTTACAGGGAGAATGGGGCTGACAGTAAAAATAAATAAGCCATGATTGAATGGAGGAGCAAACTCGATGGGCCGAATGGCCTAATTCTGCTCCCATATCTATGGGCTTTCCCACAATAGTGATAATGATTCAAACCTTATTCTACAGTGCATGAAGTACTCATAGATGATCAAAGCCAGGTACTAAATCACTTGCTAATCATGTCATGAAACTTTTTGCTTGCCACAAATTACCAGAAATATTATGTTACTTAAAATTACTATAAGCATCAAAATGAATAGATACTGGCCCAATAACAATCCTGTGCACTGGAGCCTGCATTCCAGGCTGCGATGGAACAACATGCAGAGTATTCTGAGAGTGAGAGTGAGGGGTCAGAGGTCGTGGTGCTGCACAATGCCTATCGGGGTTTAGCAAAGAGAGTGAAGAGCAGGGCCTCGCAGGTAGTAATCTCTGGCAGGAATAGGATGACAGTACAGCTGAATAAGTGGCTGAGGATCTGCTGAAACTGGAGAGGGTTCAAAGGAAGTTCACAAAAATGATTCCAGGATTGAATGGCTTGTCATATGAAGAGCGTTTGATGGCTCTGGGTCTTTATTCACTCAAACTCAGAAGAATGAGGGGTGACCTCATTGAAGCCTGTTAAATATTGAAAGGTACTTTCCTATAGTGGGGGTTTCTCGGACCGGATGGAGGGACGTCCCTTCAGAACAGAAATGAGGAGGGACTTCTTCAGCCAGTGACAGATATCTATGGAGGCTAAGTCATTTAAAGCAGAGATGGATAGGTTCTTGATTTGTCAGGAAGTCAAAGGTTACAAAGAGAAGGCAGGGGAATGGGGTTGAGAGGGATCATAAATCAGCCATGATGGAATGTATAGCAGACTTGATAGGCCACATGGCCTTATTCTCCTATGTCTTATGGTCTCATGCCAGAATGCTGTCCACCGTATATCTACAGAAATCTGCAAGACTTTGGTGACATGACAAGTCTCTTCATGACGAGCTGTAGCCGTTGGCGTGTCTTCTTCCTGACTGCGGCGGTGTGCTGGACCCAGTCTAGATCTTCTGAGATGCCGATGCCCAAGAACATGATTGGAGCTGCTCACCCTTTCCTTCGTCTGACCCCTGGATGAGGATGGTGAGTGTTCGCCCCACTTCCCCTTCCTGAAGTTTGTTCCAAAAAAAAACCCGGAGTTGAGGATGACCGAGCTTTAAATGAATTTATTCCCCCCCATGACTCAGGCTCTGTGAGTATTGCTTGATGCTTATCTACTCAGAATGTGAACTGACATCAGGCTGCGTTCTGATGATTTCATTCCTGGATTTGTTTACGGATGAACTGCAAATGAGACACATTTGTCGAAGCCTGCCATTGGACCAATGAGGAACCGCGCCCGCGGGTGACTGACGGCTGGGCTATATCTCCTGTTGCAGGTCGTCCTCCGCCTCAAAGGTCGGTCACGTCACAGCAAGCGGCAACTCTTCAAGGCGGAAGCGTCCGATACAACGGAGGCATTCACCGGCTCGCTTTCCTTTCGGGAGAGGAAGAATCTAAAAGCAGGAAAAAAAGATGGCCTGACTAATCATAAAAGGTGAGTAAGAGTGGTTACTGCTTATGTATATATTTAAAAGCAGAGAGTTTAACTTTAAAAAAAGGTGTAGGGCGTCTCCATTACTTCACGTTTACATTTCGCCACCAAACTGGTTGGTTTAAAATATATACTCGGTTAAAAATTGCCCAGAGGTAATTCCATTTTCTGAAGCCAGATTAAAGCCTGTATTAGGAAGTCATATCAGTGAATATGTAGATAGAATATTGAATATTAAAGGTTAGTAACTGGGTTGACATAACTATCTTACGTAAGTTAGGATGTTCTTGCATTCTCTAATGTGCAAGTTAATTGATTATATATATATATATATATATATAATATTAGCAAACCTAGGTTAATCAAACCTAGGTGTATAAAAGTTCCATCCACTCACGTAGGGTCTGCCAGTTCGTGTTTTCGTTCAGCTTTGCAGCTTGTTCTAGTTGGAAAGGGGCGGAAAACGTGTAACGCCTTGAACGGGTTATATAAAAAGTACGGATTGGGGTTTATCTTTTGTGAACGGTGACGAGCCACATTCCTTTTCAACAGCTCACGCCAGATACTGCTTCTTTGTAATGACTGGCAACTATTTCAAGAACTAAGACTGTCATTCTTAAGGTTTGGTTATGATGGCATTTGTATACATGAGTCTGCATGTATACTTTACTAGAACAAATCCACATATTAAAAAGTATTTCCCCCCCCCCCCTTAATCTGACCCATCGTATCAGCATTGTTTATTATTTATTGTAATGCCTGCACTGTTTTGTGCACTTTATGCAGTCCTGGGTAGGTCTGTAGTCTAGTGTAGTTTTTTCTGTGTTTTTATGTAGTTCAGTCTAGTTTTTGTATTGTTTCATGTGGAAACATGGTCCTGAAAATCAAATTGTCTGGTTTTTACTGTGAACTATACCAGCAGTTACGGTCGAAATGACAATAAAAAGTGACTTGACTTGATCACTGGTGCAGCCAATTGGTTTTAGAAGTTACATGATTAGTTAAGTGGAGACCTGTGTGTCGTCAAGGTGTTTCAATTGGTTGGAGTAAAAATGCATCTGTATCTGGAAGGTGCAACGCTGGTGGCTCCGTATCCTGGCAAAAAAAAAACTACGTCATGAAGACAAAAGAACAACTCTGCAAAAAGGTTATTGAAATGCAGAGTCAGGATGTGGATAGAAGAATATTTCCAAGTCGCTGAATATCCCCCGGAGTACAGTTAAAGTCAATCACCAAGAAGTGGCAAGAATATGGCACAACAGTGGAATAAACACAAAGATTCTAAAGGTTCAAAGTCAAATTTATTATCAGAGTACATACACAAGACCATAAGACATAGGAACAGAATTAGGCCATTCAGCCCATTGAGTCTGCTCTGCCATTCCATCATCACTGATCCCCAACCCCAGTCAACCCCATACACCTGCCTTTTCACCACTCCTTTGATGCCCTAACCTTTTCTGAGAGGCTGTATCACTGTCTGGTATGGAGGGGCTACTGCACAGGGCCAAAGAAGCTTCAGAAAGTTGTAAATCTAGACTTGGGTACTAGCCTACAAAGTACCCATGACATCTTCAGGGAGTGGTGTCTCAGAAAGGCAGAGTTCTTTATTAAGGACCTCCAGCACCCAGGGCATGCCCTTTTCTCACTGTTACCATCAGGTAGGAGATACAGAAGCCTGAAGATACACACTCAGCGATTCAGAAACAGCTTCTTCCCCTCTGCCATCCGATTCCTAAATGGACAGTGAAGCTTTGGACACTACCTCACTTTTTTAATATACAGTATTTCTGCTTTTGCACTTTTTTGAAATCTTTTCAAAATATGTGGTTGATTTACTTGTTTATTTTTAATTTTTATTTAGTTTATTTTTTTCTCTACTAGATTATGTACTGCATTGAACTGCTGCCGCCAAGTTAACAAATTTCACGTCACAGGCTGGTGATAATAAACCTGGTTCCCATCAAGAAACAATCAACTTCTGCCTTAAGTATACACATGGACGTGGCCTCCACCAGAGTCTGTGGCAGAGCATTCCACAAATTTGCTACTCTGGCTAAAAAAAAATCCTCCTTATCTCCGTTCTAAAAGGTTGCTCTTCAATTCTGAGGCTGTGCCCTCTAGTTCTGGATACCCTCACCAATGGAAACATCCTCTCCACATCCACCTTATCCAGTCCTTTCAACATTCAGTAGGTTTCAGCGATTTCCCCCGGCATTCCCCTAAATTCCAGTGAGCACAGGCCCAAAGCTGCCAAACGCCCCTCATATGCTGACCCCTTCATTCCTCAAATAGTCACCACATGCACCCCGAGGTTCTTGTTCCTGCAAGCATACTCAGCACTATCGAGCAGTAACTGTGAACAGGACCAGGGCAAATATAATTAAATAGCAGTAAATAATGAGGTCAAGAAATAACAAGATAAAGAATCCTTAAAGTGAGATCATCATTTGTGGGAACACCAGAAATGGAATGAGTGTAGTTGTCCCCTTTTGTTCAAGAGCCTGATGGTAGAGACTGTTCTTGAACTTAGTCTTGGGAGTCACGAGGCACTTGTACCTCCTACCTGATGGCAGCAGCAAGAGCAGAGCATGAGCTGGGTGGTTTTAATGACGTTTGCTGCTTTCCCACGGCAATGGTTCATGTAGAAAAGCTGGAAACCTTGAGCAACACACATACAGAATTCTGGAGGGGAATGCACAGGAGACATTCATAGATGCTGCCTTACTTGCTGAGTTCCTCTGCCGTTTTGTGTATAATGCAGTGGAATAAGCGTTATTTACCAGGACACAGAGGCTCCTAGCATACACTCGACAATTCTATCTTCTGGGCAAGTTTAGTTAATTGGCAGCCATCCTCTCTCCTTTCTCTGCCATTTGTCACTTAAGAACCAACAAACCTGGTGGAAGTAATCCAAACTCAGTCCTGTGGTACGATGTGCTGACAGCTTCCAAAATCGTTTACTTGGCCAAAAGTTTTCTGATCTTCTGAAAGTTCCTTGTATGGTGCAAAGCTTTTATAAAACATTCCTGCGACCACCTCGTTTGACTGGTTTAAATGTGAACCATTAAATATAGTAAAATACTTTGGATTTATTTATTTATTTATTTATTTACAGGCTGCCGCTATCTGGCAGACAAGATTGGCAGTGCTTTCAGCTCCTCCAGTAAGACCAAGGCTCAGAGCAGCCAGGTCAAAGGTTAGTTCCTCCACTTTAATAGGTGGGTGCGTGAATGTTTTTTTTTCCAATCCAGTTTACATGCTAAATAATGTCATCCGTAAATTCAAATTAGATCAATCATGCCACCACCTTCAGTAGTTCCACATGACACCAAGATTGGCGTGCAGTGGACAGCGAGGAAGACGATCAGAGTTTGCAGTGAGATCTGGACCATCTGGAAAAATGGGCTAAAAATGGCAGATGGAATTTAATGCAGACAAGACTGATGTGCTGCACTTTGGGAGGGCAAGCCGGGGTAGTACTTGTACCGTGAGCAGTAGGGCACAGAGGAGTGCAGTAGAATAAAGGGATCGGGGAATACAGATTCATAATTTCTTTACAGTAGTTAGGGTTGTAAATAGAGTCCAGAATCAGATTTAATATTACTGGTATATGTCGTGAAATTTGTTATGTGGCTGCAGTATAGTGTAAGTCATAATACAAACTGTAAATGACAGTAAGGCATATGTTTTTTTAAATTTAAATTAGTAGTGTAAAAGAGGAGGGGAAAAAAAGTAGTGAGGCAGTGTTCATGGGTTCAATGCCCATTCAGAAATCCGATGGCTTTTGGGCCACTGGCCTTCACTGAGTATGGGCAAATAAAAGACATCCTGCAGATGCTGGAAATCCAAAGCAACCCACACAAAATGCTGCAGGAACTCAGCGGGTCAGGCAGCGTCTATGGAAAGGAATAAGCAGTTGACGTTTCGGGTGGAGACCCTTCATCAGGACTGTAAAGAATGGGAGAAGATGCCAGTATTAAACGGTGGGTGGTGGGGACGGAGTAAACAAAGGGCTGGAGAGGAGGGTATCTGATGGGAGAGGAGACTGGACCACGGCAGGGGAAGAAGAGGTAAGAGGCCAGACAGCGGATCAGAAGGAGAGGGGAGAGGACACTGGAAGGAGAAATTGATGTTCACACCATCTGTTTGGAGGCTACCCAGATGGAATATGAGGTGTTGCTCCTCCAACCTACTAAGAGTGGCCTCATCATGGCACGAGAGGAGGCAATGGACCAACATGTTGGAATGGGGATCGAAATTAAGATAATTGGGCGCTGGGAAGTAGTGCTTTGAGAATGGAGTGAAGTCATATTGGAGCTGTATAAGACATTGGCAAAACTGAATTGGGAGTATTGTGTGCATTTCTGGTCACCTACCTACAGGAAAGATGTTGGTAAGTTTGAACAGAGTGGGGACAAGACAAGCATGCAACAACTAATCAAATACATCTTAATTAGAACGAGCAACTTCAGATCTGTAGTTCGCTCTTTTAGTTCTGAAACCGTTTGACCCAAAATACCAGTACTGATTCTACCCCCACAGACGCTGCTTAGTTTATTGAATTCTTCCGGCATTTCCACTTTTCATTCTGATTTCTGGAGGAACTTGTTCGAGCACAGATGTACATTGGTGTGTGCGTGTGCATGTGTGCGTCTCATGACTACGTATTAAAATTAACCATCCCAGCATGGTAGTTTAATGGTTAGTTTAAAACTTGACAGTGCCAGAAACTGGTGTTCGATTCACACTGCTGTCTAAAAGCAGTTTGTACGCTCTCCCCATGACCGCATGGGTTTCTCCCGGGTGCTCTGGTGCAAAACCAAAGGCTACAGTAAGCTGTGGGCATGCGATGCTTGTGAGCTGCTCCCCAGCTATTCCCAAACTCCTATCGTAGACCATGAGACCATTCAGCCCATTGAATCTGCTCCACCTTGCTGACTTACTTCATCTTAACCCCATCTCTTTGGAGCAAAGGAGGATGAGAGCTGCCTTGATAGAGGAGTACATGATGATAAGAGGCATAAAGAGTAGACAGCCAGTGGCTTTTTTTTCCCCCAAGGCAGAAATGGCTAATACAATGGGGGCAGGGGTGGAGTGTGATTTTTATCGTGATTGGAGGAAAGTATGGGGAATGTCGGAAGTAGGTATTTTTATTTGGAGCGGTGAGTATGTGGAACGCCCTACCAGGGGTTGTAGTAGAGGCCGTTATATTAGGGGCATTTAAGAGGCTCTTACAGTTGGATAGTAAAAATGTTGGAGGGAGGGGTTGTGTTGATCAAATCTCGGCACAACATTGTGGCTGTAGTGTTCATGTTCTACTTTAAACCTGATTCTTGCAGGTGAGAAGCATGATCTGGCAAATGCATCGGCAAATGATGGCTTGCTCCCAGAAACGCTGCCAAAATCCGGACCTGTGGTCAAGCAGTGCGGGTCCTGAGGGTAAAGGCTGTACTGGTCTCCGTCCTGGCTACGCAGATCAGTGCATCATGGTGACTTCCTGACAAGACTACGTATGTACATCATGGCAAAGAATGATGATTTGCTCAGTAACTCTCTGTCCAGGGAGATGAGCACTTCTGAAAATACCTGCTGTGTTTTTAAAGTTTTCCAATTAAAAATCACTTGTGCTTAATGCAAAACGAGGGTGTCTTAATTATGCATGCACACAAAATGCTGGAGGAACTCAACAGTGAGGAACATCTATGGAAGCGAATAAACGGTTGACATTTTGGGCTGAGACCCTTCGTCAGGACGGGACAGAAGCCCTAAATGGTGGGGGGGCAGGACAAGTACAAGGTGAAGGGTGAGATCAGGTGGCAGGGTGGGGGAAGGTGAGAACATTGGGAGGGGATAGACAGAAGAGATAAAGGGCTGAAAGAAATCTAACAGAAGAGGGCAGTGGACCTTGGGAGAAAGGGAAGGGGGAGGAACACCAGAGAGGGGAGCCAAAATGGGGAATGGAAAAAGAGAGGGGTGAGAAATTGTTGTCCATGCCATCAGGCAGGAAGCCACCCAGGTGAACAATGAGGTGTTTCCCCTCCATCTGAGAGTGGACTCACCATGGCAACAGAGGTGACCATGGGCCGACCTGTCAAATTTGCAATAGAAGCTCAAATGGGTAGGGTCCGGAAGATCCTTGCGACGGATGGAGTGGAGATGCTCAGCAAAACCATCTCCAATTTGCACTGGGTCTCACAAAAGTAGAGGAGGCAGCACCGGATACAGTAGATGTTCCCCAGAAATGAATTGCTGCCTCACCCGGAAGCACATGCTCGGACTGTGTTGGTTGTTGACACAAGGAATACATTTCACTATGTTTCGATGATTACGTATGACAAGAAAACTTTTCTTTAAATATTTCTGAAGCTCGGAAGTTGTTTTTGGGCTGAATTTGATATTTGTGTTAGTGACTTAGACTGTGCTGGTGAGGAAGTCAGGGTCTTGGTCACAATTTTACAGATATCCTGGTATCTGTTTCTCCGCTGATCCCATTCTGGCACTTTGTTGCAGCTCCACGGGCCCAACAGTCGGAGTTTCCAGTTCAAGTCGATGAAGTTATGTTTGAGGATGAAGCATTTGAGCCCAATACGGGTTGAAAGGTTTTCACAGCCCCATTGCAGAGGAGGAGACCTCTCGTTGTGCCCAAAGCCAAGAGTTATTCATAAGCTAATAACATTTAAAACCAGTTCACAGCATGATTCAAGATTCAAAGTACATTTATTATCAAAGAATCCATAAATTATACAACCCTGAGATTTATTTGCTTACAGGTAGCCAGAAAGTAAGAAACCCAAAAGAATCCAACTAAAGAAAAAAAGTTAAAAAGACCAATATCTGATGTGCAAGAGAAAGGGGAAAAAAAGCACAAGTCATGTAAACAATTGAAATGAACAGCCGCAGCAGAGTACGAGGGGTGATTGATAAGTTTGTGGTCTAAGGAAGAAAGAGTCAATTTTAGAAAACCTAGCACTATTTTTCAACATAGTCCCCTCCTACATTTACACATTTAGTCCAGCGGTCGTGGAGCATACGGATCTTGGACCTCCAGAAAGTGTCCACGGCAGGGGTGATTGATAAGTTCATGGCCTAAGGTGGAAGGAGATGAGTTACACAGCTCTCGTTACATGCAGTTCAACTCTTTGATTATGCAGAAAGTTTGAAGTTAACAAATCAGTTAATAACGCATCAGGGGTGATTGATAAGTTCGTGGCCTAAGGTAGAAGGAGATGAGTTATTAACTTCAAACTTTCTGCATAATCACTCAAAGAGCTGTTGTCATCAAGTGGGAGATACAGGAGCCCCAAGTGCCACACCACAAAGTTAGTACCCTACAACCATCAGGCTCCTAAACCAGTGTGGATATCTTCGCTCACTGATTCTTTACTTTGAACTGTTTCCACAACCTATAGACTCACATTGAGGACCATACAACTCATGTTCTCAGCATTATTTATTTATCTCTCTCTCTATCTATTTATTTATCATTATTTCCTTTTTTATATCTGTACAGTTGTTTTGTCTTGCACATTGATTCTTTGTGAGTGGTTTTTCATTCATTCCATTGTGTTTCTCCGTGCGACTGTGTCGTGTCCACCTCTATCACCATTTGGTTTCCCGCCGTCCCCTCCCTCCGAGGTTGCAGTGAGTGGCCCAGTCAGCGGAGAAGGTCAATGGCTGTCAACTACCAGCATTAAAAGAGATGTTCATCGCCAGAGCGAAGAACAGAGCTGAAAATATTACTGCTGTCTCACCCAGCCTGTCAGTCACCAAACTGCCATCAGGGAGTCTATCACCATCGGGACGGCAGGTCATCTCAAAGCATCTTTCCTGTAGCTCTCCAGCTTCTCAACAAAACTCACTCAGGTGTAACACCCTAACGTCCCTGCACCACGTCTGTTAAATGGCCTGGCCTACTTCTTCTGCTGATAATTATTGAATCTGTTCATATGTTCATGTTTATTTCAGCTTGATTATTAATGTTGGTGTAGGTGACCGTTCTGCTAATTGTTGATTGCCCATGACTGGTTGTAAACTGTCGGTTGCTATTGTGTTGCCTGTTATGGTATTGTCCTGCGATTTATGCTTTTATGCATCAACATTGATCAAAAGTGGAGAGAGTGAGCAATTTCAAGGTCCTGGGTGTCAATACTTCTGAGGATCTAACCTGGCCCCAACATATTGATGCAGCTATGAAGAAGGAAAGGCAACAGCTATACTTCATCGGAGATTTGGTTTGTCACCTGAACCTCCACAGATGGGTTGTGGAGAGCATTCTGACTGGCTGCATCACCAGCTGGTATGGGGGACGGGGCTCATAGTAAGCTGCAGAGAGTTATAAAATCAGTCAGCTCCACTATGAGTGCTAGCCTCTGTGGTATCCAAGACATCTCCAAGGAGCAGTGCCTCAGAAAAGTGGCTTCCATCATCAAGGCTCCCCACACCCAGGCATGCCCCTTTCTCATTGTTACTCTCAGGAAGATGTGCAGAAGCCTGAAGGCACACACACTCAATGATTCAGGACAGCTTCTCTCCCACTGCCATCCGATTTCTGAATGGACAATGCCAGGAACACTACCTCATTACTTTTTAGAAATGTGCTTTTTGCCTAACTTACTGTAATTCACTTATTTAACATGTATTGCAATGTACTGCTGCCACAGTGTTAACAAATTTCACAACACATGCTGGTGATGATAAACCTGATTCTGAACCAGTTCTGGTACATTTCACGTTCTGGTAATTTAGCGATTCTGAATGCCCGCAGGAAAATGAATCTCAGGGTTGTAGATGGTGTCATATATGTATTGATAATGTTGGATGCATCAGCAAGGGAGATGAGGCTGAGTACAGGGCTACGGTGGGAAACTTTGTCACATGGTGCGAGCAGAATCATCTGCAGCTTAATGTGAAAAAGACTAAGGAGCTGGTGGTGGACCTGAGGAGGGCTAAGGCACCGGTGACCCCTGTTTCCATCCAAGGGGTCAGTGTGGACATAGTGGAGGATTACAAATACCTGGGGATACAAATGGACAATAAACTGGACTGGTCAAAGAACACTGAGGCTGTCTACAAGGGTCAGAGTCATCTCTATTTCCTGAGGAGACTGAGGTCTTTTAACGTCTGCCAGATGATGCTGAGGATGTTCTACAAGTCTGTGGTGGCCAGTGCTATCATGTTTGCTGTTGTGTGCTGGGGCAGCAGGCTGAGGGTAGCAGACACCAACAGAATCAACAACCTCATTCGTAAGGCCAGTGATGTTGTGGGGGTGGAACTGGACTCTCTGACGGTGGTGTCTGAAAAGAGGATGCTGTCCAAGTTGCATGCCATCTTGGACAATGACTCCCATCCACTCCATAATGTACTGGTTAGGCACAGGAGTACATTCAGCCAGAGACTCATTCCACTGAGATGTAACACTGAGCGTCATAGGAAGTCATTCCTGCCTGTGGCCATCAAACTTTACAACTCCTCCCTCTGAGTGTCAGACACCCTGAACCAATAGGCTGGTCCTGGACTTATTTTTTCCACTTGGCATGATTAACTTATTATTATTTAATTATCCATGGTTTTATATTGCTAAATTTCTTCACCATTCTTGGTGATGCAGCTGTAACGAAACCCAATTTCCCTCGGGATCAATAAAGTATGTCTGTCTGTCTGTTACTTTGAACTTTGAAAGAGTTTAATTAATCATCCATGCTGCCTGAATCGGTGGTCTTGTGACATCAACAATTCACTTTTTGCTCTGTGTATAATTTAAATGAGGCCCCATGTGCCACCTCAGCACGAAGGGTTCAGACGACAACGACAGTAACTGGGACTTCGGCACACCCAGTCACAGGATGCTACTAGATAAAACAATGCACACACCCAAACTCAAATCTTCGGGTAGCACAACTAAAAATAATATCAGCGCAGTGCCGATGAAGGAGGATTCAATGGATCCTGGATCGGAATCACAAGGGCTGGTGACCCTGCTCCCCACCCCCAGGGTCAGAGGTCCATCCAAATCCAGAGTTTGAGGTCTGGAGTTCAGGGTCTAGTCATCAGCGAGTCCTGGGGTCAATACTGAAAACTGAAGTTGGCAAGTCCAGTAGATGAGGCCTGGTGATCAAAGCCCTGGGTTTGTGATTTCACTGAGGCCTGATGTCTGTGGGTCCTCTGAAAGCCTGAGGTAGCCTGTCCTGAGCCTGGAGGCCTGTCTGTGTGAGTGGGAGGGAGGAGGAACCAGTCGTATTTAGCTGCTCTTGTTGTTTTTCATCCAGCAACCTACAAGAAGTAGCGGTGGGGCAGGATATGTCCCTACATCGTATTGCAGCCAGATTCGGCTACCCAGGGAAAAAGGCATCGGGTCAGTGTGTGGCCTTCAGCAGGTGATTGTCTTGGACATCCCTGTTGGGCAATGCTAATGCAGAACACTGCCAGTCCAGGTCACTGGTTCACTGCATTCGCTTCGCCCGGTGTGTGGACAAGGCCCTCGTGCCTCGGGGTGGCTGGTTGTCGACACCAGAGCCAGCAGTGTGCTGCCCTCCAGTGGTCACTTGGTGGGAGACAAGCTGGATTTCGGTCGTCTGTCGCAGCACGAGCACCAAATGAGGAACTGCTATGGACTTGTTCTGTAGAAACGTGGCTCCATGCACTATTAATCTACCAGCCATGACACTCAGGGACTTGGGCTATATTCAAATTTTTGTTTGTATTTATATGTTTCTGCTATCATTATCATATGTGCTAGGTGTGCCGTGTGTGACTGTTAATTCCGTGTATGGCCCCAGAAGAACACTGTTTCGTTTGGCTCTATTCACGTGTATGGTTGAATGACAATTGAAGTTGAACTCGAACTTGTCCCTGCTGTCTTGCTGAGCATTCTGGGTGTGCCGTGTGTGGTAACTCATGGGGGGCGGCTGCCCCCAGCACCACCTTAGGTCGTGTAGGTTGTTAACGTAAAGGGCACATTTCATGTTGGTTTTGATGTATATGCAATAAATAAAGGAATGTCTCTTAAAATAGAAAGCTCTTTATTTCAGTCTTAAATCCACTCTACTTTGCTGGAAGCATACCATCTCTCCTGAAATCCTGATATTCACAACGGAGTTAATGAATTGTCTTCTGCATATCATTAAATAATCAATTAACAAATTAAAACTAAGCTTTTACAGCAGTTGATACCTTTTTAAAAATCTTTACACTTGGAAAAGTGGAATTTTTTGGTCTAGAAATGTAAACTATTTGCACAGTAAATGACCTCAGTAAGGAGAGTCACTAAATTTTCAGGTTCAGTGCAAGAGTCCCGGGTTGAACTCCCACTGCTGTCCATAACGAGTTGTGCATTCTCCGTGTGACCGTCCGGGTTTCCTCCAGCCGCTTCAGCGTCCTCCCACGGTCCGAAGACGAACAGGTCGGCAAGGCCGAGTAATGACGGTGCCAGAACTGTGGCGGCTCTCGTGGGCTGCCCCTGCGAAACCCTCACTCAGGTGATTTGACGCAGATGCCACACTTCACCGTATGTGTCCATCCATGTGCGCGTGACAAATAAAGCTGAACTTGCTTTTCTTTCGTTAAGTTTCTGTTTGTCACTGCCCTGGAAGGCAGCAGGTTCTTGGACACACTCATCTCCCCGCTGGGCTATTCACCAATTACAGTTGCATAACACTCCTACCACCGTAATTAATCCCGTCACAGCCGCTCACAGTTTAACCAGCAGCTTTCCACCCATAAACGTCAATGGATCGGAAACTGGGCAATGTACCATGATCCACCTGCTGGGTGCAGCACCAGGGCGCAGAGATAAAAATATCTGGTGGAGGGAGGGGAGGAAGAAAAGACGGAAGGTTGTGGGGAATTCCAAATGCCCCACCCAGTGGGTGTGGAACAGTTCTGGATAAACAAGACAAAGTGCAAAAGACTGAATGAAGTCCAGACGCGAGTGTGGATGTGAGATGAGGAATTTCTTCAGTCAGAGGGTTGTGAATCTGTGGAATTCATTGTCACTGACGGCTGCGGAGGCCAAGTCACTGGATATATTTAAAGCAGATATTGGTTAGTACCGGCAGTAAAGTTTAAGGGGAGGAGGCAGGAGAATCGTGTTGAGATGGAGAATAAATGATGGAATGGCAGAACAGACAGATGGGCTGAACGGCCTAATTCTGCTCCGAGGTTTTACCGGGTAATTACTGGTTTTTAACAGCGAGTGGTGAATGCGTGGAACACTCTGCCGTGGGTGGTGGTGGTAGAGGCAGACACATCAGGGGTATTTAAGATGCCAAAGTCACTGTCATCAGCAGATGGGCGGCTGATCAACAGACATACAAGTGTCCTTATAAGCAATGCACACAAAATGCAGCAGGAAGCCAGCAGGCCAGGCAGCACCTGGGGAAGAGAGTAAACAGTCGGTGTTCTGGGCCGTGAGCCTTCATCAGGACCGGAGAAAAAGAGATGAAAAGTTAGAGTCAGAAGGTGGGGGGTAGGAAAGGTGATAGGTGACACTGGGAGGGGGAGGGGAGACGTAAAGAGCTGGGAAGTCGATAGGTGAAAGAGATAAAGGGTTGGAGAAGGGGAAATCTGATAGAAGGGGACAGAAGGCCATGGAGGAAAGGGAAGGGGGAGGAGCACCAGAGGGAGGTGATGGGCAGATAAGGAGATAGGTGACAGAGGGAAAGGGGAATAGGCAATGCTGGTGGGGGGAGGGGGGGAATGGAGGCCATTACCGGTGTCCTTATAATTTCCAGAGTCAACTGCATTCGGCCCAGCATATCGCTGTTTTAACACAGCTGCTGTTCAAGGTCAGACATTGTTACCTGTACAATGTTTCTGGGTTGCTAAAGTTCACATTTAGGTTGATGCCTATGGTTCGCCACCTGATAGGTTCAATATTGAAGTCTCGATGTACTGACAAAGACAAGGGACGTGCGCGACGTCTGTGTGAATGGAAGCCCTGGTGCGAGGCAGCTGCTTCAGTACGTGTAGCTTTACATAGAGTCCACTGAACGTCAGCAGCAGCTGGTAGGCTATCTCCTGAAACAGCAAAATAAAATGGAGAATGTTTTAATGGGCCAGTGCCATTCAAATACAAAGTATTTCTTGCCAGTTGAGTACTGTGTATCATCCTCTCCACATCCACTCCAACCAGCCTTTCAATGAGATGTCCCCACCAGTTCCAGCGAGTACAGGACTGGAGCCATCAGACACTTCTCATCCGTTCGATACGTGGCATGTTACTCTAATAAGGGAAGTACGTTACCTCAGATGTACCTTCGGGGACCAGGCACGTCAAGGTGTTAAAAACGTGCTGTGCTTGCTGATTGCCATTACTGAGAGCCCCGTCACTGTTCCCGGGTAACAGTGGAGCCTCCTCAGACCCTGCATCCATCTCACTCAGAGGACTGACTTGACTCGTTTCTACCACGATGCAGAGGTGTCCCAGCTTCTGACGCAGCAGCGACTGTTGATTGAAACACAAACTCGTAAGCGGACACATTACACAAGAATGAAGAATGCAGGTATCTAGTTAGATAGCAGGAGGTCATCAGTCAAACTCCGAGAGACAGTTTGCTGTTCGATTATATCATGGCAAGTCGTTGCTCCACATTCCTTCATATTTAACACGCACTCAGCGGCAACTTCATTATGTACTTCCTGTAACTAACAAAGTGCACGTTTGTGGCATTCTGCTGCTGTAGACCAACCACTTCAGGATTTTAAAACGCAAACACGAGGAAATCTGCAGATGCCGGAAATTCAAACAACACACACAAAATGCTGGTGGAACGCAGCAGGCCAGGCAGCATCTATAAGGAGAAGCACTGTCGACGTTTCAGGCCGAGACCCTTCGTCAGCACTAACTGAAAGAAGAGATAGTAAGAGATTTGAAAGTGGGAGGAGGAGGGGGAGATCCGAAACGATAGGAGAAGACAGGAGGGGGAGGGATGAAGCTAAGAGCTGGAAAGGTGATCGGCGAAAGTGATACAGAGCTGGAGAAGGGAAAGGATCATGGGACGGGAGGCCTAGGGAGAAAGAAAGGGAGCACCAGAGGGAGATAGAGAACAGGTAAGGACTGATTGTGAGAGGGACAGAGAGAGAAAAAATAAACAAACAAACAAACAAACAAACAAATAAATAAATAAATAAATAAGGGATGGGGTAAGAAGGGGAGGAGGGGCATTAACAGAAGTTAGAGAAATCAATGTTCATGCCATCAGGTTGGAGGCTACCCAGATGGAATATAAGGTGTTGTTCCTCCAACCTGAGTGTGGCTTCACCTTGACAGTAGAGGAGGCCATGGATTTAAATATCAGAATGGGAATGGGACGTGGAATTAAAATGTGTGGCCACTGGGAGATCCTGCTTTCTCTGGCGGACAGAGTGTAGGTGTTCCGCGAAACGGTCTCCCAGGCTGCGTCGGGTCTCACCAATATATAAAAGGCCACACCGGGAGCACCGGACACAGTATACCACACCAGCCGACTCACAGGTGAAGTGTCACATCACCTGGAAGGACTGTCTGGGGCCCTGAATGGTGGTGAAGGAGGAAGTGTAAGGGCAGGTGGTTTTGTTGTGTTCAGAGATGCTCTTCTGCACACTATTGTTGTAACATGAGGTTATTTGAGTTAGTATCACCTTTCTGTCAGCTTGAACCAGTCTGGCCATTCTCCTCTGACCTCTGACATTAACAAAGTGTTTCACCCACAGAACTGCTGCTCACTGTATGTTTTTTGTTTCTTAACCCATTCTCTGTAAACTCCAGAGACTGTTGTGCATGAAAATCCCAGGAGACGAGCAGTTTCTGAGATACTCCAACCACCCCATCTGGCACCAGCAATCATTTCACGGTCAGAGTCACTTAGATCACATTTCTTCCCCATTCTGATGTTTGGTCTGAACAACAACTGACCCTCTTGACCATGTCTGCATGCTTTTATGCATTGAGTTGCTGCTGCCACGTGATTGGCTGATTAGATATTTGTGTTAATAAGCAGGAATACATAATAAAGTGACCAGAATGGAAATCCATTTTACCCACAAATGTCTACCAGCTTCCATAGAACAGAATTTCATCGCTTCCTGCTTTTGTACTCAGCTAAAATTTAGCTTTACATTTAAAACACTTTGTTCCAGTACCCCCAAAAAGGGGGAGACAAACTCCATCATCAAAGGCCCCAACATCCAGGCCAAATTTCATCAGAACCCCCAGCATCCGGGCCAAACTTCATCAAAGACTGCCACCAGCCAGGCCAAACTCCATCATCTAAAGACACCAACATCCAGGCCAAATTTCATCAGAACCCCTAGCATCCGGGCCAAACTTCATCATCAAAGACCCCACCAGCCAAGCCTAACTCCAACATCAAAGACCCCAACATCCAGGCCAAATTTCATCAGAACCCCCAGCATCCGGGCCAAACTTCGTCAAGACCGCCACCAGCCAGGCCAAACTCCATCATCTAAAGACACCCAGCATCCGGGCCAAACTTCATCAAAGACTGCCACCAGCCAGGCCAAACTCCATCATCTAAAGACACCAACATCCAGGCCAAATTTCATCAGAACCCCTAGCATCCGGGCCAAACTTCGTCAAGACCGCCACCAGCCAGGCCAAACTCCATCATCTAAAGACACCCAGCATCCGGGCCAAACTTCATCAAAGACTGCCACCAGCCAGGCCAAACTCCATCATCTAAAGACACCAACATCCAGGCCAAATTTCATCAGAACCCCTAGCATCCGGGCCAAACTTCATCAAAGACCACCATCAGCCAGGCCAAACTCCATCATCAAAGACCCCAACATCCAGGCCAAGTTTCATCAGAACCCCCAGCATCCGGGCCAAACTTCATCATCAAAGACCCCACCAGCCAAGCCTAACTCCAACATCAAAGACCCCAACATCCAGGCCAAATTTCATCAGAACCCCCAGCATCCGGGCCAAACTTCGTCAAGACCGCCACCAGCCAGGCCAAACTCCATCATCTAAAGACACCCAGCATCCGGGCCAAACTTCGTCAAGACCGCCACCAGCAGGGCCAAACTCCATCATCAAAGACCCCAACATCTGGGCCATGCCGTCTTGTCACAGCTTCCATCGGGCAGGAGGTACAGAAGCCCGAGGTCCCCACACCACCAGGTGCAGGAACAGCTACTTCCCTTCAAAAATTTGGTCTTCAAGTTCAAACTTAATTATCACTCAACCATACATAGACACCCATAAGTACAGATAAACAAAACAGTGTTACCCTGGAGGCAAGGTGCAAACCACAGTACAGTCACACCCAACACACGGCCATATAGCACATATAGGATAGCTGGTCACGCACATACACATTGAACCAACCTGAAGCAGCTGGCACAACCCTGATCAGCAGAGTTTAGCAACAATGTGATCACATTGCACTAAAATGGAGCAAACACGAGGAAATCTATCAGCATTTTGTGTGTGTTGCACTAAAATGGACTTGCTTTTGGTTTTGTTCCGATTATGTTCTTTCTTGTAAAGGATGGGATGTAATTTATGTCTTGTATGTGAATGCTATTTATCTGGTGCTGTGTGCCTGCAAGTATGTTCCATTCCAGCAGGCCGGGCAGCACCTCCTGGAAAAGAATCAACATTTGAGATTTCGGGCCGAGACCTTTCATCAGAAAGGAAAGAGACGAACAAGAGCAAGAAGGTGGGGCCGTGGAGAAAGAGGTACGAAGTGGTGGGAGATAGGTGAGACTGGGAGAGGGGGAGGGCTGAAGTAAAGATCTGGGAAGTTGGTTGGTGAAAGAGATAAAGGGCTGGAGAAGAGGGAATCTGCTAGGAGACGATGGAAGAAAGGGAAGAGGAGGTGATGGGCAGGAAGGAAGGGAATATGTGAGAGGGAAACAAGAATGGGAATGTGAAGGTGCGGTGCAATTACCAGATATTCAAGGAATCGATGTTCATGACATCAGACTGGAAGCTACACCGATGGAATACGAGGTGTTGCTCCTCCAACCGGAGTGTGGCCTCATCGCGGCAGCAGAGGTGGCCACGGACTGACATGTCGGAATGGGAATGGGAAGTAGAATTGCAACGGGTGGCCACCAGGAGATCCCACTTTTTTCTGGTAGGTGCTCGGCAAAGCGGTCTCCCAATCTACATCGGGTCTCACCGACAGGCCACACCGGGAGCACCAGACACAGAAGATGACCCCAACTGACTCACAGGCGAAGTGTTGCCTCACCTGGAAGGACAGTTTGGGTCCTGAATGGTAGGGAGGGAGGAGGTGTAGGGGCAGGTGTGGCACTTATTTCTGTTGCGAGGGTAATTACCAGGAAGGAGACCAGTGGGGGGTGGGACAAATGGACAAGGGCGTCATGAAGAAAGTGATCCGTGCGGAAAGCAGAAAGTGGGGGAGAGGGAAAGATGTGCTTGGTAGTAGGATCCTGTTGAAAATGCGGAGGTTATGGAGAATTATGTGCTGGATGTGGAGGCTGTTGGGGTGGTCGGTGGTCGGTTCGTTGTCATTCCACCCGTGAATCCATGGACCTATGCACAGGACAATAAACTCGACTTTGACCACCGTTCCCTCTGAGCTGCAGAGGTGCGTGGCTGCTCCATATCGGAAATGCTCCCGCGCACGTAGTCTTTGTTACAACGCAGCTGGCATTGGATGCGGCTAGAAAAAGTTTACAAAAAGTGAAGAGATTTTCTTTGTTGGACTGTATTGCAATATACCCTTCAATAAATAAATAAACAAAATTATGTAATTGTTCAATTATCATTCTAAATATTCATAGTATGCATATTACAAAAAAAAACATTTAAACTGCCACATAGTTTCAGGCTGTGCAGAAATTTCCTTCTCAGAGCAAAGGTTGGTTCATGCAGCTCTGAAAAAGTATTAGAGGGAATGTTGACTTTGATTTTCTCTTTATCTGCTTATCAAGATGTTGCCAGGACGTGAGGACTTGAGTTATAGGGAATGGTTAAATAGGTTAGGAACATAGAAAACCTACAGCACAATACAGGTCCTTCGGCCCACGAAGTTGTGCTGAACATGTCCCCACCTTAGGAATTACTAGGCTTACCCATAGTCCTCTATTCTCCTAAGCTCCATGTACCTATCCAAAAGTCCACATGACCAATGCCTCTCATCCTCCGTCGCTTCAAGGAGAAAAGGCCGAGTTCACTCAACATATTCTCATAAGGCATGCTCCCCAATCCAGGACTTCATTCCCTGGAGCCCAGGACAACGAGGGGAGAGTTGATAGAAATATTCTAAATTATGAGAGATTGAGATAAGGTGAATGCAAGCAGGCTTTTTCCACAGGTTGCGAGAGAGTAGAACTCTATGTCATGAGTTAAAGGTGAAAGGAGAAATAATTAAGGTGAACCTGAGTGGGAACTTCTTCACTTGAAGCATGGTGTGAGTGAGTAACAAACTACGAGTGGGAGTAGTGGATGGGGATTCCACTGGGCCTGTTTCTCGATCATTCGCTGGTCCAATAAAAGGAGATTAAATATTGGTACTGGTAGACCCACGCAATACTGATTTAGTTGCTGCTTTCAGCAACCCGAGTGGTCTGGTGTCATAGAACACCACAGCACAGAAACAGGCCCTTCAGCTCATCTAGTCAGTGCCAACTATTACTCTGCCCAGACCCACTGACCCTCACCTGGACCACAGCCCTCCCATCCGTGTAACTAAAATCTCTTAAATGTTGAAATCACGTCTACCACTTCCCCTGGCAGCTCGTCCCACATTCTCACGGCCCTCTGAGTGAAGAAGTTCCCCCTCAGCGTCCCCTCAAATATTTTGCTTTCACCATTAACCTATGGTTTTTAGTTGTAGGCTAATTTTTTCCTTTACACTGTGTACTGGAATGACATTAAACAGTCTTGAATCTTGAAGACAGACACTCAATGTTTCAGAAACGGCTTCTTCCCCTCCACCGTCAGAATCCTGATTGGACCATAAACCTGTGAACCTCATTATTTATTCAATTTGCTTTACATGTCTTATTTTAAATTATAGTAAATTTTATGTATTGCACTCTACTGCTGCCATGAAACAAGTTTCACAACACGTACCAGTGATAGTAAATCCTGTCACCCAGTCTCCTCCAATCAGATTCCCTCCTCTCCACCTTGAGCTTCCCCCACCCACTCGACTTCACCCATCGCCTTCCAGCTACCCCTTATCCTCTGCCCCCACCTTCTCTTTCTGGCATCTTCCCCCTTCCTTTCCGGTCCTGACGAAGGGTCTCGGCCTGAAACGTCGACTGTTTATTCATTTCCGTGGACGTTGCCTGACCTGCTGAGTTCCTCCAACACCTTGTGTGTGTTGCTTTGGATTTCCAATGTCCGCAGACTTTCTCGTGTTAATAATAATGATCATGATTCTGATTCTGAGCAATGATGGATTTGAACACAAAAGGATAGACAGGGAGATGAAACACTAATTCAGTCATCTATTGGCACATGTGGTCGGAAGCAGAGATGTACCACAACGTTGCTGAGGTTAGTGAGGGAGGGTTTTTCTCTCTGGAGCACAGGAGGGTGAGAGTTGACTTATTAGAGGCGTACAAGATGACAAGAGGCAAAGGTCGAGTGGACAGCCAGAGACTTGTTCCCTGGCGGAAATGGCTAGATAAAGGGGGCATAACTTTAAGGGTTTAAACTTTAAGGTGACTGGAGGGAAGTGTGTGGGGGGGGTGGGGGGGGGGGGGATGTCACAGGTAAGTTATTTTACAGAGAGGGGTTGGTGGGTGGACTGCCTTGCAGAAATGGTGCTAGAGGCAGATACATTCGGGGCAATGGCACAGGGATGATAGCGGAGTCGAGGACGACAGTGGGAAGGAAAGGCTAAATTGATTTTAGACTAGGTGAAAATTTGGGCTGAAGGACCTGTACTATTCTATGTTCTAGTTAATCAGCCACATGCAGTGGGACGTATCAAGTGGTCCTTTCATTCCCACACTTTATTTATTCTCCAAATGTCTTTATTTGCAAGTGGGCAGCAAACACATAAGCTACCTGGAGTCCAGGGCCTGAGTGACGTCTTGCTTCCAGCAGAGCAGCCAGCCTCCCCTTGCACTCCCCGAGGTTGAAGTAAATGAAACAAAGCTGCGCATTGATCAAGGAAAAGCAAAGCCATCGGCTGCGTTGCAGCGTTAACCGAGGGGGATGTCAGTGTAAACATCAATTTCAGAGAAAGAGGCTGTCTGCAGAAGGCGTTCGTCAAACCATATTTGGAGTCTTAAGCATTACTTCTCGTTGACAACCGAGATTCTGCCTCATCCTCACTATCAAATATTGCAATCACAAATGTACTACGTAAGCACTATAAGCACCCAGTCAAATCCATCATGATCTTTAAGATGTAGAGTATCGATATGTATTTGCTTTATTAACATATGTACTGGAAGATAAATTCAATGTCAGCACTCATTTCAAGAGGACAAACAGAGCAGGGATGTAATGCTGAGGTCATAGCCGAATTGCATTTGTACTATTGTGAGCAGTTTGTGTCCACGTACCTAAGAAAGGATGTGCTGGTATTGGAGAGGGTCCAGAGGAGGTTTCTGAGAATGATCCCGGGAATGAACGGGTTAACATTCAGACTGGATGGCTCTGGGTCTTCACTCATTGAAACCGCTCGAATATTGAAAGGCTTCGAGAGAGTGGATGTGGAGATGATGTTTCCTACAGTGAGGGTTTAGCACAGAGTGCCCAGCCTCAGAGTAGAAGAATGTCCCTTCAAAATAGAGATGAGGGGAGATTTCTTTAGCCAGAACGTAGCAAATCACTGGAATTCTTTGCCACAGACAGCCGCAGAGGCCAATTCATTGGGTATTAATTCATTAAAACAGAGTTTGATAGTTTCTTGATTAGTAAGGGTATCAAAGGATATGGGGAGAAGGCAGGAGAATGTGACTGAGAGGGAAATAAAATCAGTGATGATGGGATGGCAGAGCAGAATCAATGGGCTGAATGGCCTAATTCTGCTCCTATGCCTTATGGTCTTGTTGAGTATATTTAAACTGGTCACCCAGGGAAACTATAGCAACTCACTATAGCTCTATGACATCTAACTGAACAGGCAGACAACATCTCTATCATAGCAAAGCAAGAGTACAACAGAGACAGACATTCAATCAGTCCAAACTGATCACAATCTTCCCTCGTTGTCTTACAAACTTTGGCTTTGCAGCTTAGAAGCAGTCCCTTTTAAATGACAATATTCGATCTGCCCCATCTCCCCTTTCCCACATGCACTATCAACCTCCACTGCATCTAGGGCTCCACAGGGGCACAGCAGTCAGCGGAACACCACTGCGGTTCGGGCACTGGAGTTCCGATTCCAATCCTGGTGGAATGTTTACATCCTCCCCGTGGAATGCTTGGGTTTCCTCCGGGTGCCCAGTTCCCTCCCACAGTCCAAAGATGGACAATTAGTGGGTTAATTGGTCATTGTAGATTGTCCCACGATCAGGCTCGGGTTAAATTGGTGGGTTGCTGCTGGAATGGCCTAGAGGGCCAGAGACACCTATTCTGTGCCGTATCTTTAAATAAATAAGTAGCTATCAGGTGTTAACAGCCAATCAAATTTATGTGTTAAAGGCCAATAATATCTGAGAATCAGCGAGATAACTGTCCAATAGTAAGCGGTGGCTTTGTTTGCATCGTGTTGGTATGCACGGTCCCCAGGCTTAAAGAGAAAGGCTGTGCAAAGGAGAGGCCAGTTTTTCCAGGGCCGTGTTCAGCCCCGGGTGACTGCCCGACGTCTCTGGCAGTATTTTTAACCCTTGCTTTGCTGCAGCTTCAACAGGTTATGAGCCTGGTCAGGTGACTGACCCTTTAGTGAGAAAACTGTGATGAAACAGTGGTCACCACTCCTTGATAGACTGAAACCCCTGAACTTTCATGATTGACCTTGCAGGAGAGCATTAGACGGGAGCAGGGGGAAATGACCAGAACTCTGAGCCAGATCCAGGGAGAATTCATTGGAACCAGCTGCTTTTTTTGGGGAAAGTCCACATCTGAAATATGGAGGGTGTTTGAAGATCAAATGCACAGAGTGCAGGAGACTTACATTTAAGTTAAAAGGAAGAACAGGGGTGACAAAGTATGGACGATAAGAGAGGTGGTGAATTTAGTCAAGAAGAGAAAGGAAGCAGGGGTAAATTCAGCCATAATCAAATGGCGGAGCAGACTCGATGGGCTGAATGGCCTAATTTAGACCTGTTGGCCTAAATTATGGTCTAATTCCATCAAGTAATTAAACACCATAAAACCTGCCCTGCTCCCCCCCCCCCCCCCCATTCCAAGGAAAACTTCTCTGGTAACCAAAAGCCTTCATCACTGGTATTGCATGACACTCGTGTTCCTCAACAGCCATTATGGAGTTAAAGACTGCATCCTCGGAGGTCGCCCTACCACTGGGGAAGGATACGTGCAGTACACTTGTGCAGTTTCTTGTCACGTCCAGTGCTCCGACCAAGATGTTGTGCTTTGCGAGGTTCTCGTTGGCCCACATGAGACGCACATCTGTGTTCACATTAATCTTTAAAACAGATCAGTCATAGTTCGAAGAAAATGTATTATCCAGATAAACGCAGATATCACCAAATACTAGCTGGAGATTTATTTCCTTGCCCGCATTCACAGAACAGACAAATACAGTAGAATAATTGAAAAGCTGCACACGAACAGGACTAACACGTACAGAGAGGGGAGGAAGGGAGGAAAGAGGGTCAAGTACAAGCTCAAGTTCATTGCCATTCAATCATATACATGTGCTCAGCCAAACGGAACAACCTTCCCCTGGGACCTAGGTGTACAACGCATAAAATAATATTCACACTGTAATGGTAACAGATAAAAGGAAAGTTATTCTGTAGATGTACAAGTTGACATAATGTGCATATACAATTTATAGCTAAATATACAGCAGTATAATGCTACTGGTGCTGTCATGAACAATAGGTTCATGGTGGTAGTGGGGTGTTCAGACGCCTCACACCCTGGCGGGAGAAGCTGTTACCCAGCCTCACAGTCCTTGTTCTTATTCTGTGAACCCTTCTGCCTGATGGCAGGAGGTCAAAGAGATTGTGGAATGGATGGGAGGAGTCTTTGATAATGCTGAGGTCTCTTCCTTTGTATATATTATTTACTTTGAGTAAAACCTATTTTTGATTCGGGGGGGGTGTGGAGACGGATGCAAGATCCGTGTTGAGGTTCATCGGCAGCTGCTGTATAACCGCGGACTCTCTGAGCTACGGTCTGTTCCCGCGGACACACGCAGACGGGCACGCGGTATAACCGCGGACTCTCTGAGCTACGGTCTGTTCCCGCGGACACACGGAGACGGGCACGCGGTATAACCACGGACTCTCTGAGCTACGGTCTGTTCCCGCGGACACACGGAGACGGGCACGCGGTATAACCACGGACTCTCTGCGCTACGGTCTGTTCCCGCGGACACACGGAGACGGGCACGCGGTGCTGCTGTGACTCTCTGAGCTACGGTCTGTTCCCGCGGACACACGGAGACGGGCACGCGGTGCTGCTTAGTGAAGGATGCTCTTTGCCTGAAATCCAACACATCGAGATGTCTGAAAGGGAAGGTTTCTGCCCGGCACGGTCCAGGTTGCAGGAGGTCAAGCTGAGGGACGCCCTGAAGCTTTGTGCAGCTGATGCAAAAGTTCTCTGGGGAAGGACCACAGTTGAGGCCCCTTTCTTTTTCTAGGGCTGAGTCCCTTGAGCAGGACCTTCATGTCCTCCCTAGCCACAAGTGGATCACTATGGAGTGGCTAACATTGTAACTCTATTTAAGAAGGGAACAAGGGAAACTCCTGGGAACTACAGACCGCTGAGTCTCACGTCACTGGTCGGGAAATTGCTGGAGAAAGTTCTTCGGTAGAGGATATATGAGTATTTGGAAACATAGCCTTAACCAGCATGGCTTTACGGGTGGCAGGTCGTGCCTTACCAACTTCATTGAGATTCTTGACAAGGTGTCAAGAGAGATTGATGAGGGTAGGGCAGTGGAAATTGTCCACATGGTTTTTAGTAAGGCATCTGACAAAGTCCCTCATGGGAAGCTAATCCAGAAGTTTAAGATGCATGGGGTCGACAGCAAATTGGCTGTTTGGATTCAGAACTGGCTTGTACATCGAAGACAGAGGGTGGTGGTTGAAGGGACTTATTTGAGCAGGAGGTCTGGAATTAGTGGAGTTCCACAGGATCGGTGCTGGGACCTCTGCTGTTTGTGATGTATCTAAATGAGTTGGATGAAAGTGCAGATGGGTGGGTTAGTAAATTTGTGGACGATACCGAGATTGGAGGAGTTGTGGATAGAGTAGAAGACTGGAGAAGAATACAGCGTGATATAGATCAGTTGCACTGAGAAATGGCAGATGGAGTTTAGCCAAGACAAACGTGAGATAGAAACACAGAAAACCTACAGCACCATACAGGCCCTTCGGCCCACGAAGCTGTGCTGAACATGTCCCTACCTTAGAAATTACTGGGCTTACCCACAGCCCTCTATTTTTCTAACCTCCATGTACCTATCCAAAAGTCTCTTAAAAAGACCCTATCGTATCCACCTCCGCCACCGTCGCCGGCAGCCCATTCCACGCACTCACCACTCTCTGAGTAAAAAACTTACCCCTGGTATCTCCTCTGTACCTATTCCCCAGCACCTTAAACCTGCGCCCTCTTGTGGCAGCCCAGGGAAAAAGCCTCTGACTATCCAAGATGTTGCACCTTGATAGGGCAAATGCAAGGAGACGGTACACTGTTAAGGGCAAGATCCTTAAGTGTTGCAGAGCAGAGAAATCTTAGGATCTAAGTTCATAGCTCCTTGTAAGTGGCTACACAGGCTTACAGGATGCTTGCTTTTGTTAGTCGAGGCACTGGGTTCAAAAGTCAGGAGGCTATGTTGCAACTTTATAAAGCTCTGGTTAGAGCACATCTGGAGTATTGCATAGTGTTCCGGTTGCTCCACTAAAGGAAGGATGTTGAGAGGGTGCAGAAGGGGCTTACCTTGCTGCCTGGATTAGAGGGCACGTGCTATCATGAGAGGCTGGAAAAACTCGGGTTGTTTTCTCTGGAGTGTTGGAAGCTGAGGGGAGATCCGATCGAGGTTTACAAGGTTATGAGAGCCATAGAGTGGACAGAGAGTATCTGTTTCCCAGGGTTGAAATGTCTAATACCTTGCATTGATGGTGAGAGGGGTTAGGTTTTAGTGGAATGTGAGGGGCAAGTTTTTTTTTTACTCAGAGAGTTGTGGATGCCTGGAAAGAGCTGCCTGTTATGGTGGTACAGGCTTTTGAGAGGCATTTGGATAGCACATCGATGTAAGGAAGGAGGGATACATACACGGTGTAGGTACGAGGGCGTTTGGGAGTGTTTGATTTGCTTTTTAGTTGGTTTACACAACATTGTGAGCTGAATGGCCTGTTCCTGCCCTGTACTCTTCTATGTTATAAGGTTTCAGCTGGTATGGCCTCACAAAGCCCTGATTAATTAGTTAATTAGAGCTTTATTGTCACTGCTGAGGTCAACGAGATAGCAGTGTTACTCCATTCAGAGCAAAACAGCAATTACTAAAACACAATGACTACATTTAAAATAACATCCGAGTTGCAACTGAACTACAAAGTACACTTATTATCTAAGTATGTGTACTATAAACAACCTTGAGGTTATCTCCTCATAGGCAGCCACAAAGCAAAGAAGCACGATAGATCCCATTAAGAAAAAGAAGACGTCAAGCACCCAGTGAGGAAGAGAAAAACCAAATCATGCAAACAACCAAAATCAAAAAACAATCAACTATAAGATTAAAAGAAACGTTGGCTGCCCCAGTCACTGCCCATCTTATAAAATACAACGATTAAATATAAAATAGCATCACAATTAAATCCGAGACTGCAAAAGAGCTCTGAAAGCAAAGGAAGGTAGCTGCCCTATTTAAACACAACTATTGCATTTAGAGATTGTCCATCGTGCCTTTGGATCTCAACATTATCGAGGCTGTCTGGGACTACCTGGAGAGACAGAAACAAGCGGCACAGTCAAAGTCTGTAGAAGAACTGTGGCAAGTTCTCCAAGATACTTGGAACAACCTACCAGCTGATTCTCTTATAAAACTTCACAACAGTGTACCTGCAAACCCCATTTCCAGAAAAGTTGGGATATTTTCCAAAATGCAATAAAAACAAAAATCTGTGATATGTTAATTCACGTGAACCTTTATTTAACTGACAAAAGTACAAAGAAAAGATTTTCAATAGTTTTACTGACCAACTTAATTGTATTTTGTAAATATACACAAATTTAGAAATTGATGGCTGCAACACACTCAACAAAAGTTAGGACAGAGTTAAAATAAGATTGAAAAGTGCACAGAATATTCAAGTAACACCGGTTTGGAAGACTCCACATTAAGCAGGCTAATTGGTAGCAGGTGAGGTATCATGACTGGGTATAAAAGTAGCGTCCATCAAAGGCTCAGTCTTTGCAAGCAAGGATGGGTTGTGGCTCACCCCTTTGTGCCAAAATTTGTGAGAGAATTGTTAGTCAGTTCAAAAGGAACATTTCCCAACGCAAGATTGCAGAGAATTTAGGTTTTTCAACATCTACAGTACATAATATTGTGAAAAGATTCAGAGAATTCAGACATCTCAGTGCGTAAAAGGCAAGGTCGGAAACCACTGTTGAATGCGCGTGATCTTCGAGCCCTCAGGCGGCACTGCCTAAGAAACCGTCATGCTACTGTGACAATTATAGCCACCTGGGCTCGGGAGTACTTCAGAAAACCATTGTCACTTAACACAGTCCGTCGCTGCATCCAGAAATGCAACTTGAAACTGTATTACGTAAGGAGGAAGCCATACATCAACTCTATGCAGAAACGCTGGTGAGTTCTCTGGGCCCGAGCTCATCTCAGATGGACCGAAAGACTGTGGAACCATGTGCTGTGGTCAGATGAGTCCACATTTCAGCTAGTTTTCAGAAAAAACAGGTGTCGAGTTCTCCGGGCCAAAGATGAAAACGACCATCCTGATTGTTATCAGTGAAAGGTGCAAAAGCCAGCATCTGTGATGGTATGGGGGTGCATCAGTGCCCACGGCATGGGTGAGTTGCATGTATGTGAAGGTACCATTGACTCTGAGGCGGATATTAGGATTTCAGGGAGACATATGTTGCCATCAAGGCAATGTCTCTTCCCGGGACGTCAATGCTTATTTCAGCAGGACAATGCCAGACCACATTCTGCACGGGCTACAACAGCGTGGCTTTGTAGACACAGAGTGCGTGTGCTTGACTGGCCTGCTGCCAGTCCAGATCTATCTCCTATTAAAAATGTATGGCGGATCATGAAGAGGAGAAACAGACAACGGAGACCACGGACTGTTGAGCAGCTGAAGTCTTATATCAAGCAAGAATGGACAAAATTTCCAATTGCAAATCTACTACAATTAATATCCTCAGTTCCAAAACGATTAAAAAGTGTTATTAAAAGGAAAGGTGATGTAACACAATGGTAAACTTGCCTCTGTCCCAACTTTTGTTAAGTGTGTTGCAGCCATCAAATTCTAAATTTGTGTATATTTACAAAATACAATTAAGTTGGTCAGTAAAACTATTGAAAATCTTTTCTTTGTACTTTTGTCAGTTAAATAAAGGTTCATGTGAATTAACATATCACAGATATTTGTTTTTATTGCATTTTGGAAAATATCCCAACTTTTCTGGAAATGGAGTTTGTAAAAGAACTGATGCAGTTTTAAACGCTAAGGATGGTCACATCAAATATCAATTTGATTCAGTTTCTTTACTGTTGATTGTTTTTAAAGTAAAATTTTTGATGTTCAGAAACTCTTCACTTCATTATCTTTGAAAGCATCTTCACTTTACAGAATAGTTTTACATGTCACATGCAGGACATGCAGGAACAAGCCTGAGCAGACCAATGTGTGATTACACAACAAAAACATGCCAAGGTTGCTTAGCTGCAAGTCACTTTGCATTTTGCTAGTGCACACAAGTAGACAGATGAACTATAATGACACACTTCCATAGTGTCAATATTTCCATTATTATCCCACCCTTTTTTAACGATGGATTCAAACTGCCGTTGCACTTCCCAGCATGAGTGTGCTGTCTTGATCAGTGAAGCAAAACTGGAGGAGTATTAAACAGTTTCTGCCTCAGCCACGACTGATATTATTGAGTGTATCAAGACTGGCTTTATTTACCACGGAAACATTACATACAGTGAGATGCATCGTTTGTGTCAATGACCAACGCAGTGCGAGGATGTTCAAGAGGCCAGCCCACATGTGTTGCCACACTTCTGGTGCACACATAGCGTGCCCACAACTTACTGACCCTATCACCTCCATCTCTGGAGACAGGAACACCCAGAAGAAACCCACACGGTCACGGGGAGAACGTGCAAACTCCTTACAGACAGCGGAGGGGACTGAACCTGGGCCATTGGTACTGTTATAATATTATGCTTACCACCATGCTACCTTGTCAGCTAAAGCAAATTTTGATTTCAGATAATAAACATTTACAAGCAATTTTCTCCAACACTTCCTGTGTAAAAAAAAATCCTTCACATCACACAACATGTGTGATAATACACTCAAGTACAACTGTGATGATTAGCACAGGGACAGTGGCTGTTATCAATCTACCAATTCAGATTATTATCTGAATGGTGGCCGATGAGGAAAAGGGGAGGTGCAACGAGACCTGGGTGTCATTGTACACCAGTCATTGAAGGTGGGCATGCAGGTACAGCAGGCGGTGAAAAAGGAATGGTATGTTGGCATTCATAGCAAAAGGATTTGAGTACAGGAGCAGGGAGGTTCTACTGCAGTTGTACAAGGCCTTGGTGAGACCACACCTGGAGTATTGTGTGCAGTTTTGGTCCCCTAATCTGAGGAAAGACATTCTTGCCATAGAGGGAGTACAAAGAAGGTTCACCAGATTGATTCCTGGGATGGCAGGACTTTCATATGAAGAAAGACTGGATCGACTAGGCTTATACTCGCTGGAATTTAGAAGATTGAGGGGGATCTTATTGAAATGTATAAAATTCTAAAGGGATTGGACAGGCTAGATGCAGGAAGAGTGTTCCCAATGTTGGGGAAGTCCAGAACGAGGGGTCACAGTTTAAGGATAAAGGGGAAGCCTTTTAGGACCGAGATGAGGAGAAACTTCTTCACACAGAGAGTGGTGAATCTGTGGAATTCTCTGCCACAGGAAACAGTTGAGGCCGGTTCATTGGCTATATTTAAGAGGAAGTTAGATATGGCCCTTGTGGCTAAAGGGATCAGGGGGTATGGAGAGAAAGCAGGTACAGGGTTCTGAGTTGGATGATCAGCCATGATCATACTGAATGGCAGTGCAGGCTTGAAGGGCCGAATGGCCTACTCCTGCGCCTATTTTCTATGTTTCTTACCCATATTAGTTTATTTCTGTCAATTGTTACACTGATGTTTCCTCTTGCTTATAAAGCATTTCACGCCAACTTAAAAGTTTCTTGCCTCATGCGGTTAATTTGTTCAACCACTCTAGTTATCTGGGGTGACATCTCTACCAAAGGAGGTGTAAAGGACTCCTTTTCTCCACTAGCCTGCAGGTCACCCTTGGCCAAGGTGTAGCATCTCCTTAGCCCCCGATCAGGGTGATGTGAAGCCATGGGAGCAGGTGGTGGATGGTCGTATGAGCAGCGGCTACATATCACTAGTCCTGGTTATGTGACCACTGACACCAGGCGGACAATCTTTGAAGAGTATTGATCATGGCTAGGATCACCCCTCTTGTAACGTCAGTGGCCAGAAGAAGGCAGTGGCAAACCATTTCTGCAGCAAAATTTGCCAAGAACAATCATAATCATGGAAAGATCATCATACAACATGTCAATTAATTAAACCCCATCTCACTTTATCTATTACCCCATCACTGTACGTCACAGTAAACACTTCAAACCACTTTTTATAATATTTATATATTTATAAACATTTTGCTTCATATCTGTACTTCAACCTTGCAATTAAATTATAAAGAATAAAGAATCGTATAGAGGTTAAAGGATGGATATGGAATAAAATGTGTATAAATACTGGCAGTGTAAAAATGCAGTGCAGTGATGGGGCTAATAGTTAGAGGTGGCGGGGGTGGCTAACTGAAATGGTTGATCTGATTAACTGTGTGGGGGGAAGAAACTTTTAAGATGGTGTAAGTTTTCAGTTTAATAGCCTTATTGAGTTTTCCAGAAGGGAGCTTTTACTGGTTGGGTAATACCCACAATTACTTTTCCTGCCCATTTTCTTTTTTTGTCCGGGTCACATACAAGTCCGACAGTGATGGCAGACTCAGTCAGCGACCTTTCCTGCTGTCCCGACAGTGCACGGTAGTTTTCAGATATTATGAGAGGATATTACGCCCAAACCAGACGGTAATGACTGATGTGCGGATGCTCTCTATGGTGGAGGTGTGAAATGACAGCAGTACGTTCTGGGGGAGATGGAACTTTACCAAGTGCCACAAGAAGTGCATATCCTCTACCGAGGCTTTCTGTTCGTGCCTGAGTCGTCGTGGTCTCCCTCCCCAGTCGTCGTGGTCTCCCTCCCCAGACGTCGTGGTCTCCCTCCCCAGTCGTCGTGGTCTCCCTCCCCATCCAGGACGTACACCGCAAGCACTGCATTATCAAGGACACCACCCATCTGTCCCGCAATCGCTCTGAAGTCTTACCATCAGGCAGAAGGTACCGCAGTATAACAAGGACCTTCAGACTGAGTAACAGCTTCATTCCCAGTCTGTTAGACTTTGAATACTCTGCTTCCACTGAGTTCAGTTTATTAATGACAGTGCCAGTGGCATTATACTGTTGTACATTTGACTATATGTTGTATACTGTCTTTATGTCAACTTGTAAATCTACAAAATATTTTATTATCCGTTAATGTTATTTCATGTGACGTAAGTGATATATGCATCTCCGTTATGGACCGTCCCGAGCTCGGCTGCGAAAGGATGAGGATTGAGCATGGGGCTAGCACCCCACCCTGTTACTGAAACACCAACAGGGCTCATCCCTGGGAGAGAAAGGATCCTCGAAGATGGCCTACCCTTGAATGACTGGCCCAGGACAGAGGACGCTGCCAAGCTGCTGTCGGCACCCTAAGCAACAGCAGCGGTGATGGCTTTACGTAATTGGTATTGATACGGTGTTATACACCGTGATCCCAGAGGAACGATGTTTCACTTAGCCGTATACACGTGTAAGTTGACCGACAGTAAACTTGAACTTGAACCAAATCACCAAGGGAAGATTCAAGTGCTCGGCGGTAATGGCAGAGCGAGAGGCAGACGTTCTTACCTTGCTGTAGTGTGAGCGCAGAATGAGAAGCAGGGCCGTGGTGATCAGTACGGCCACGGCACTGATGAGCAGGCAGAAAGCCCAGAAGAAACTCTTCAGATATTGGCTCATGTAGATGTGGAAGGTGGAGAATAGGCAGCACCACGTGGCAACATAGAAAACCTAATTGATCAACAGAGGACACTGTATTAAATATATTTATATTTTATTTAGCATCATTTGCACGTTGGTTGTTTGTCAGTTTTTGTTTATGTACAATTAAGTTCTATTATATTTCTTAATCTTTTACTGAGAATGCCTGAAAGACAATGCACTCCAAGATTATGTACGATGATACACACTTTGAAAATAAAGTTACTTTTACTTTGGCTTTTGAAAGGGTACACTTCCCGTGACTTTGACTTCAGCATCGCTTGTGCATCCCTGCTTTTCATGATCCCACCAATGACAGGGAGAGCGAGGCAGCGCGATTATTTACAGCACGGAATCGGCCCTTCCAGCCATGCCACCCAGCAATCCCGATTTCATTCCAGCCTAATCAGAGTACAATTTGAAACTCACGCAGCCAAGGGAAAAACGAACATCCAACTCCCTCTCCTATTCCCCCTCTCCCCCTCCCTCTTCTCCTCCTCTCCTTCCCCTTTCCACTCTCTCACCCTACCTCTCTTCACTTTCATGAAACTCTTTAAAGCCCACCTCTTTGAATGAATACTCTGAAACCCAAATGTCACTCCAAAACCTCTAAGCAACGTGTACAGGTGCATCATGGAAAGTATCCTGACCGGCTGTGTCACAGCCTGGTCTGGCGTTTCCAATGCACAGGAAGGCAAGAGGCTGCAGAGAGCAGTGGACACATCCTGGTGTATCATAGGGACATCCCTCCCCACCACTGACAATATCTACACGGGACACTGGGCATCTACCCTCAAGGACCCCCTCCACCTGGGTCATGCCCTCTTCTTGCTGCCACCACAGGGTAGTGGGCACCAAACTGTGAAGCCCCACACTGCCAGTTTTGGAACAGCCGTTCCCCTTCAGCCAGCAGGTTCCCAAACAGACCCGCACAGCCTCGAAACCTACCTCAGCATCAGAACAACTTATAAACTACCGCGGACTGGTATCAGATTATTAACTTTTTTGCATGAATGACTTGTCTTTTCGCTTTTTTTGTCTTGTATAGTGCATGTTCTGTGTGTTCCCCGGCCTGCTGCATTGTACTCGTATCCCACCATAACAACAAGCTCGACGACAAATTTTATGTGAAGTGGGACGAGGCTGAGCTTAGCCCCTGCTCTACCCACTTTACACTGATGACTGTGTGGCTGAGCACAGCTCCTACGCCATGTTCAAGTTTGCTGATGTCACCACTGTCACAGGCCAAGCCAAAGGTGGTGATGAATCAGCATATTGGAGAGAGATTGAAAATTCCGTGAGTGGCACCATAACAACAACCTGGTCAGTAAGACCAAGGAACTGATTATAGGTCGAGGAGACGGGAGGTCCATGAACCAGTCCTCATTGGAGGGTCAGCAACTCTCAGTTCCTTGGTGGTATCATTTCAGAGGAACTGCAGTTGCGAAGAAAGCATGGCAGTGACTCTAATTCCCTAGAAGTTTACAAAGATTCAGCATAACATCTGAAACTTTAATAGATGTGCGGTGGAGAGCATAATGGTATGGAAACACCAAACTTCTTGAATGGAAAATCCTACAAAAAAGTAGTGAATATAGCCCTCTCCATCACAGGTAAACCCCTCCCTACCGCTGAGCATTTTTGCAGGAAAGCAGCATCCATCAGACAGACATACTTTATTGATCCCCAGGGAAATTGGATACAGGAGCCTCATGACTCACACCACCAGGTTCAAGAACAGTTATTACCCCTCAATAATCAGGGTCTTGAACCAAAGGGGATAACTTAACTCACCCTATCATCGAATTGTTCCCACAAGTTACGAACTTGGGTGGAGCATTGGCTGGTCGGCAGAAATCAGACAGTGGGAATAAAGGGATCCTATTCTGGCTGCCTGCCGGTTACCAGTGGAGTTCCACAGGGGTCGGTGCTGGGACCGCTACTTTTTACGATGTATGTCAATGATTTGGACTATGGCATTAATGGATTTGTGGCTAAAGTTGCTGATGATACACAGGTAAGTGGAGGAGTGGGCAATGTTGAGCAAACAGAGAGCCTGCAGAGAGAATTTGATAGTTGAGGGGAATGGGCAAAGAAGTGGCAAATGAAATACAATGTTGGAAAGTGTATGGTCATGCACTTTGGTGGAAGAAATAAATGAGCAGACAATAATTTAGATGGCAAGAGAACTCAAAATGCAGAGACGCAAAGGGACTTGGAGGTCCTTGTGCAGGATACCCTAAAGGTTAACCTCCAGGGTGAGTTGGTGGTGAAGAAGGCAAATGCAATGGTGGCATTCATTTCTAGAGGTATAGAATATAAGAACAGGAATGTGATGTTGAGGCTCTATAAGGCACTCGTGAGACCACTTGGAGTATAGTGAGCAGTTTTAGGCTCCTTATTTTAGAAAGGATATACTGACATTGGAGAGGATTCAGAGAAGATTCACAAGAAAGATTCCAGGAATGAAAGGGTTACCGTATGAGGAATGTCTGGCAGCTCTTGGGCTGTATTCCCTGGAGTTCAGGAGAATGAGGGGATCTCATAGAAACATTCCAAATGTTAAAAGGCCTAAACAGATTAGATATAGCAAAGTTATTTCCCATGGTAGGGGAGTCTAGGACAAGAGGGCACGACTTCAAGATTGAAGGACATCCATTTAGAACAGAGATGCAGAGATATTACTTTAGTCAGAGGGTGGTAAATCTGTGGAATTTGTTGCCATAAGCAGTTGTGGAGGCCAAGTCATTGGGTATATTTAAGGTAGAGATAGATAGGTTCTTCATTAGCCAGGGTATCAAAGGGATGCGGAGAAGGCAGGGGAGTGGGGATGACTGGAAGAATCGGATCAGCCCGTGATTGAATGGCGGGGCAGACTGATGGGCTGAGTGGCCTACTTCTCATATATCTTATGGTCAACCTATGACGTCAGTTTCAAGGACTCTTCATTTCATGTTCTCAATATTTATTGCTTATTTATTTATTATTATCACTTTCTTTTTGTACTTGCATAACTTGTTACCTTTTGCACATTGGTTGAATGCCAAGTTGGTGCAGTCTTTCATTGATCAGACCATAAAACCATAAGACATATCTGCCCATCGAGTCTGCTCCGCCATTCCATCATGGCTGAACCTCCAACCCCATACACCTGCCTTCTTGCCATATCCTTTGATGCCCTGACCGATCAACTTCCACCTTAAATATACGCATGGACTTGGCAGTCTGTGGCAGATCATTCCACAGATTTACTATCTTTGGCTAAAATAATTCCTCCTTACCTCTGTTCAAAAGGTTCACACCTCAATTTTGAGGCTGTACCCTCTAGTTCCCAAAATCGAAGGGCAATACTTTAGAGCAGAGGTAAGGAGGAATTTTATATTATACTTAATCTGATTATGTTATGATTATTATTCTCTTGTGGAATTACTGAGTATGCCCAGAAGAATATTAATCTCAGAGTTGTATATGGTGACATATATGTACTTTGATAATAAATTTACTTTGAACTTTGGCTAGAAGCAGAATATGGATTTGTTACAATTAACTTTTATTGCAGGGTTCTTGCGGATGTTGGAAGGCTGATGCCAAGAATCTCATCAGTGTCTTTAGTTACACAACTATACTTCTGCACAGTTCACGTAACGCTATTACAACACTGGCTGTAAGATCGGCGTTCAGTTCCCGCCGCTGTCTGAAGGTGTTTGTACATTTTCCCGTGACCGCATGGGTTTCAGCCCGTTCCCTCCCACATTCCAAAGAGGGTTGGGCTAATGAGTTGGTGTGGGAAGCATGCCAACACTTGCGGGCTGCCCCGCACAATCCTCACTGATTTGATTTGACACAAATGATGCATTTCACTGTATGTTTTGATGTACATGTGACAAATAAAGCTAATTTTTATCCTCCACCTCAATTTTTAAAAAAATGGTGAAAAAGATTTGTAATTTTATTAATGGAAAATATCTTACCTTGTTACTCCCTAATACTTTGTATATCTCTACTATGTTAACACAATATCTGTCTCTAGTCACAGATACCTGTGGGGGTTGTTGAAATCTGATCCAGCAAGTTAGGATAAACTTTCCCCAAGAGTCAAGTTAGCCTATAGATGCTGTAACACCCGAGGCACCTTAAATGCCACAATTTCCTTTGCATGACAATAACATGCACAGAACATGAACAGTATCAGAACACAAGCATGTTCCTTTGTAACACAGACAGAAAGGAATTTCTCTAGGCAGAGGGTGGTAAATCTGTGGAAAACATTGTCAGGGCATCAAAGGTTACAGGGAGAAGCAGTAGAATGGGGTTGGGGGTAATAAATAAGCCATGATGGAATGACAGAGCAGACCTGATGGGCTGAATGGCCTAATTCTGCTCCAATGTCTTACGGAGATGAATTTGACCCCTCGCTTCCAAATGAACCAATTATAGTATAGATACTATATAAAGTCATAAAGAGGCCACTGACCCTGTAGGAATACAGAGAGAAGTGGTAGTTTTGTGAATACATATTATCAATGGGGAAATTGTCACTCCTTAGAATAGAACTGTTGAGCAGAAATGAGTTATGATGGGGTTTGATACTGATTGAGTGGTTGAGTCAGAGGGATAATTTGCACGCACACACACACACGTACGTACACCCATCCTCATCGAGGGATCAGCAGTGAAAACGGTGAGCTGCTTCAAGTTCCTGGGTGTCGACATCACTGAGGATCTTTCTTGAAGCAATCATGAAAAAGGCAAGCCAGTGGCTATATATTATTAGGAGTTTGAGGAGATTGGGCATGTCACCAGGCACTCCAGGGTGTGTACCAAGGAGAGGATTCTGACTGGTTGCATCGCCACTTGGCATGGAGAGGCCACTGCACAGGACTGAAAGTTGTAAGCTCAGCCAGTTCCGTACTGGGTGCGATCCTCCCCACGTCGAAGATATCCTTGACAAGTGATTCCTCAGAAAGTTGGCATCCATCATTACGGACCCCGATCACACAAGACATGCCTTCTCACTACGACCATCAGGGAGAAGGTACAAGCAGAGGTTCCCTACTTTTTCTATACCATGGACTAATACCAATAAACAAGGGGCACGTGGACCCCAGGTCGGGAACCCCTGAGGTACAGGATCCTGAATAGCCTCTTCCCCTCCACCAAAAGATCTCTGAATGGTCCATGATCATACATCACTATTTTGCTCTCTTTTTACACTACTTTTTAAAACATTTCTACCTTACTGCATTTCTTTTACATATTGCATTGTACTGCTGCTGAGAACAGCAATACCATGACAGTGATAATAACCCTGATCCTGCTTCATTCTGCCCGATCACAAATAATAGTTAACTGTTTATCTAATGGTTAATATGATGCTTCGCTAGGCCGGACGATGCGTTGGGTATAGTAACGATTGAGTGAGTCACCCTGGAACACTGCCTCTCTGATTCACCTCCTTGAGCTTGCCTCAACTACTCGAGAACAAAGAAACTGGAGCTTGGAGCTGCAAAGGTACAAAGGATTACTCAACAACACGAGGCTCCTGAAGAGCCCACCTTCAGTTTCACCTTTAGAATATAGAACAGCGCAGCACAAGAACACACCCTGTGGCCAATGTATGTTGTCTCAAAATAATTAAAATTAGTAATCAAATGCCCAACTGAATCAATCCCTTCTGCCCACGCAATGTCCATATCAATTCACGTTACTCTGGATTTCCAGCATCTGCAGAATCTCTTTGCTGCTCCACTGTGAATTGTCTTTGCGTATGCCTACCCTGAAGATGTTTAAATCTACTCTTTGGCAGGAGTTCAGTGAGACCCCCTCTCACTGGTCCCCCTCTGTGATCTCTGCTGTCCTCTGACTCTTTGACCTTTTAGCTTTTGTACTCCTTCCCTTCCTCCCATCTTCTTATTCTGGACTCTTCCCCCTTCCTTTCCAGTCCTGATGAAGGGTCTCCGCCTGGAATGGTTTATCCCTCTCCATCGTTGCTGTCTGAGTTCTTCCAGCATTTTGTGTGTGTTATACGCTGGATATCCAGCAACTGCAGAATCTCCTGTGTGCATATCCCTGCATTTCCTGCACATTCATGTGCCTATCTAAGAGTCCCTATCATACTGGTGTCCACCACCTCCCACAGTCAACACGTTCCAAGTGGCCACCGCTCTCTGTGTAAAATACCTGCCCTGCATATCTCCTTAGAACCTCCCTTCCACTATTAGACATTTCAATCCTGACTGAAAGATACCAGCGCTCTACTATTATCTATATATCTAATAATAAGATCATAAGACCATAAACACGGTAATAAGAAAGAAACGCGGATGGTTGTTTGCCTCCCAGATTCCAGGGTCTGGGATGTTTCTGATCACGTCCATGATATCCTGAAGTGAGAAGGTGAACAGCCAGAGGTTGTGGTATATATTGGTACCAACGACATATGCACAAAAAGGGAGAAGGTCCTGAAAACAGACTACAGTGAGTTAAGAAGGAAGTTGAGAAGCAGGACCTCAAAGGTAGTAATCTCAGGATTACTGCCTGTGCCACGCGACAGTGAGTATACAATAGAGTGAGGAATTGGAGCAGGGGTCAGAGATTCAGGTTTCTGGATCATTGGGACCTCTTTTGGGGCAGGCATGACCTATACAAAAAGGATGGATTGCACTTGAATCCAGGGGGACTAATTTCCTGGCAGGGAGGTTTGCTAAGGCTATTGGGGAGAGTTTAAACTAGAATTGCTGTGGGTTGGGAGCTTAACTGAAGAGATGGAGGAAGAGGCTGTTGGCTCACAAATAGAGAAAGCGTGTAGACAGTGCAAGAGGGAGGAGAGGCAGGTGATAGAGAAGGGGCACACTCAGACCGACGGTTTGAGATGTGTCTATTTTAATGTAAGAAGCATCATGAACAAAGCGGATGAGCTTAGAGCGTGGATCAGCACTTGGAGCTATGATGTTTTGGCCATTGCAGAGACTTGGATGGCTCCAGGACAGGAATCATTACTTCAAGTGCCAGGCTTTAGATGTTCCAGAAAGGACAGGGATGGAGAAGAGGTGGAGACATGACACTGCTGATCAGAGATAGTGTCATGGCTGCAGGAAAGGAGGAGATCGTCAACTGAGTCTCTGCGGGTGGAAGTTAGAAACAGGAAGGGGTCAATAACTCTTCTGGGTGTTTTGTTTACAGACCACCCAATAGTAACAGGGACATTGAGGAGCGGATAGGGAGACAGATTCTGGAAAGGTGTAATAATAACAAGGATGTTGCCTGGATTGGGGAGCATGCCTTATGAGAATAGGTTGAGTGAACTCGGCCTTTTTTTCCTTGGAGCGACAGAGGATGAGAGGGGACCTGATAGAAGTGTATAAGAAGATGAGAGGCATTGATCGTGTGGATAGTCAAAGGCTTTTTTCCTAGGGCTGAAATGGTTGCCACAAGAGGACACAGGTTTAAGGTGCTGGGGAGTAGGTATAGAGGAGATGTCAGGGGTAAGTTTTTTTACGCAGAGAGTGGTGAGTGTGTGGAATGGGCTGCCGGCAATGGTGGTGGAGGTGGATATGATAGGGTCTTTTAAGAGACTCCTGGATAGGTTCATGGAGCTTAGAAAACAGAGGGCTGTGGGAAACCCCAGGTAATTTCTAAAGGATGTACATGTTCAGTACAGCACTGTGGGCTGAAGGTTCTGTTTTGTGCTTTAGGCTTTCTATGCTTTTTTTTCTATAAGCGATGAAAGCAGAATCAGCCCATTGTGTCCACGCTGCCATTCCACCATGGTCGATTTATTTTCCCTCTCAAACCCATCCTTATGCCATCTCCCCGTAATCTTTGATGTCCTGACTAATCAAATACCTATCATCGTCCGCCTTAACTATAGGCACAGGATACAGAAGATGCTGTCTGTGGCAATGAATTCTACAGATTTATCACCCTCTGGCTAAAGAATATTTTCCTTTTCTCTGTTCTATATATTTCTGAATATTCTGTTCTGAAGCTGTAGCTTACTAGGTTTCCCTAATAGAAACATCCTCCCCACACGCACTCTATCTTGGTCTTCCAATACTAAATATGTTTCAATATGCCAACCCGTCTTTCCTTTCATCGCAGGCCCAAAACTGCTCACTATACTTCAAAGACAATCTGACCAACCTCAGTATTACGCCTTTGCTTCTGTATTCTAATCCTCTCAAAATGAATGCTAACATTGCATTTGCCGTCCTCACCACTGACTCGACCTGCAAGTTAACTTTTAGAGAATCCTGCACAAGGACTCCCAAGTCCCTTTGCACCTTTGATTTTTGAATATTTTCCCACTTTGAAAAACAGTCCACGCCTTTTACCAAAATGCATAACCATACACTTCCCTACACTGTATTCCACCTGACAGTTTTTTGGCCATTCTTCCAGTCTGTCTAAATTCTTCTGCAGATTCTCTGCTTCCGGAACACTGCCTGACCCTTCACCCATTTTCGCATTGTCTGCAAATCTGGCCACAAAGCCATCAGTTTTGTCAAATCGTTGACAGTAATGTGAAGAGAAATGGTCCCAATACCAACCTGCAAAACACCACTAGTCACTGGCAGCCGACCATAATCTTAACCTTATATTATAATTGTATAAACCTCGTATAATAATCTTATAACATCTTTTAACAAGATTATAGAATACTTTTACAGTCTGAGGGCAGATCTCCCAACAGCCTTTTCACTCCGGAGAAAACTATCCAACCTGTCTTTGCAGCAGACGCTCTCTAATCCAGACTGTATCCCAGTAGCATTCTGATTATTCCAGACTCACTAGCAGAAGTTGATAGAGCAAATGGCGTTACAGCAGAGACAGAGGCATTGAAGAGACTCTTGGATATGCACGTGAATGTGGACAGTGTGTATGCAGAAAGGATCGATTTAGTTTTGATTAATCTACTCACCAGCAGACATTAATAGGGACTGTGGTATCACAGGCCTTTTCAGTCCATGCCTACCTGCCTAGTTCACCTGTGGAGCATAACCCACCAAACGCCTCTCATTCATGTACTGAACCAAATGTCTGTTAAGTGTTGCTATCGAACCCAAATCCAGCACAGTGTTGACTATGCAGAGCTCTCTGGCGGCAGTAACTTGATTTTGAGAGGCCGCCCCTAAATCCCCCTCCCTCAGTACCCACAAGAAGAACCTCAATGAGGTTAGTGAAAAACATTCTTCTTATGATTCAGCGCAGTCTTGGCCACGTCCTAGGAATGTAGCTGGTCCTGCCCTCTCAGCTTGTTGAAATGCTCCATGTTTTGGTTAACGTAGAAATTATCCTGTTCTGGAATGATTTAAACTCACAGTGCCGACTGATTGGTCCCTGAAAACTCGGACTCATTCCTCAAACACACTTTATTAAGTTGTGACAAGGGGAACAGCCCGGCCCCTGTTGCAAGCATTCTTCTGAAGTCTAGCTTTGTGTATGTTTCAATTCATCAGTTGCCATTCCCAAAGCAGATCAATAGAAACTACAATCTAACAATACTTCGAAGTTAGTAAAGTAACTGCCTTGAATCCTTCTGTTACATTCTTATCTCATCTCCAGTAAGCAAAATGTCTCCGGCTCTTCTCATGTGTAAAAGTCAAAGTATATTTATTACCTAAGTGTCTATAGTTTATACAACCCTTCATACAGGCAGCTACAAAACAAAGAAACCCAACACAGCCCACCAAAACAAAGGAAGACGGTCAAACACCCAACGTGCAGAGAAAAAGAGAAAAACACGTGCTAACAATAGAAGTAGCATTCAGAACTGACGTTGACTAAAGTGAGTCACACTGTGATAGTTGCAGGCCACAGCCACAGCTCAGAGCGGAGTATCGAGTTGAAGTTAAGCATGGAGAAGAGTAAACACCAGGAAGCAGCGAGTTGGATCGGCCGGTGCCTTGCCTCTGGCCCTGATACTCTGTCCTTTTCAATCTGGCCCGGCGTTTAAATCGTTCAGCCCTTGCTCTTGGACCCAGACTCTGCCGCTAATACACTTCTGGGCCAGTGCTCCACCACCTCAATTCGGCCATACCCAACTTTTCCAATTCAACTCGGCGTTTACTATCAATCAAACCTTGGTTCTGTCCTCATTTTCAAGTCTGGTCTGGGCCTCGCTACCTCGACCCTGCATCGCCTCCACTCACCTCACCTCACCTCGGTTCTGCTGAACTGAATTGCCTCCCAGGGACAGCTAAACAGTGGCTTATTGCCCACTCTCCGGCCCGGACCCCACGGCCTCAATTCAACACGTACTCACCAAGCCGCAGCTATCCTGCACCCTTGAGAATTCAGTTCCCACAGTAAAATTTGCCAGGTCGTACAGACAGATCAAAAGCTCAACTCCGACAGGGAAGTGACAATCAATTGTTTGCAATGATCGATTAGCAAAAAAAATGAAGTACGAGGGGTTTGAAGTTAATAATTCATCAGGGGTGATTGATAAGTTTGTGGCCTAAGATAGAAGGAGATGAGTTATTAACCAAATTTTCTGCATAATCACTCAAAGAGTTGAACTGCATGTGCATGTAACGAGAGCTGTATAACTCATCTCCTTCTACCTTAGGCCACGAACTTATCAATCACCCCTGCTGTGGACACTTTCTGGAGGTCCAAGATCCGTATGCTCCACGACCGCTGGGCTAAGTGTGTAAATGTAGGAGGGGACTATGTTGAAAAATAAATGTGGTAGGTTTTCTAAAATTGACTCCTTCCACCTTAGGCCACGAACTTATCAATCACCCCTCATACTTAGTTCATTAAGAAATTGAGGAATTAAGGAAGCTATGCTCTTTCTTCAAAGGCCACACTGGGTTGTCCACACGTTGCCAGTGGCTATCCTCTCCTGGGCATTACCCTTAACCCCTTACCTTGTGCCAACGGCCACAACTGATCGGAAATGGAATTACTTACGGGGGCGAAGAGCATCAGGAAGCCACTGGAATTGAAGTACATGTATCTTCTGACTTCAGAGGTCATCAGGGATGCTTCGATGGGCAGCTTGTAATCTTCTGGTGGTATCTGTGCAGTGTGAAAATAACAGCAATGTGAATCAAGCTTTCCATTTTGCCATGCGTTTCCCTAAACACGCAATCTCTTGTTCATCCACCAAAGGTTCAAAGTACATACGCAACCTTGAGATTCATCTTCTCGCAAAGAAGCACAATAGAATCCGTAATAAAAGCACAGAACAAAGACTGTCACACATCCACTGTAAGAAAAGTAATAAATCGTACAAACAGTGAAAAGAGAACAAATGACACACAGAACGTGAACCACAGAGTGTCCGAACGTGAGTCCTCAGCCTTGGCGCCAGTCCCGAAGCCCAGCGGCAACAGAGTCCAGGAACAGACCCTCTTCCGCGCTGAGGCGAGTGAGCTGCACACCAGCTCACCATTCGTCCTTCGCCCTCAGACTCGATACCTCAACCTCTTTCATCTGGCTTGGCGCCTACATTGGCTAAAGATTGATTCAGTTTCCGCTCTCGTACCCGGGTCCCACCGTTGTACTCCGGCCCCGAAGTCCCCTCCAGCGATGGCCACACTGCAACCCTGCAGGGCCCAGCCCGCTCCACCCTTCCATCGACTCTGTCTGACCCCTTTTCAAGATGTCTTTGCAACTTGTTCTCAGCATTTCTAACTTTTTAAAATTTGCACCATTTGTCTTTTCACATTAGTTGCTTGTCAGTCTTTGTTTGTTTTCCTGCAAATGCCTGCAAGAAAATGAAGCTCAGTATACACACGCAGTGGCCACTTTCTCAGGCACACCCAGTCCCTAATAAAGTGGCCAGCGGGTGGTCTTCCCCTGCTGTAGCCCATTCTCTTCAAGGTTCAACATGTTGTGTGTTCAGAGATGCTCTTCTGTACACCCCTGTTATAAAGTACAATTATTTGAGTTACTGTCACTTTCCTGTCGGCTTGAACCAGCCTGCCCATTCTCCTCCAACCTCTGTCATTAACGAGGTTTTCTCGCCCACAGAACTGACACTCACTGGATGTTTTCTGTTTTTCACACCATTCTCTGTAAACTCTAGTGTGTGTCAAATCCCAGGAGATCAGCAGCTTCTGAGATACGCAAGCCACCCCATCTGGCACCAACAGTCGTTCCATGGTCAAAGTCACTGAGATCACATTTCTACCCCCTTCTGATGTTTGGTCTGAACAATGGCTGCACTCCTTGACCACGTCTACATGCTGTTTTGCATTGAGTTGCTGCCACATGATTGGCTGATTAGATATTTGCATTAACGAGCAGGTGTACCTAATAAACTGTCCAATGAGTGGACATACATTCTTTCATAATAAATTTACTTTGAATTTTGAACTTCTTGTGCCGCATATTGTGAAAATTCATTTCTAAATCCACTTCTTTCCCTCCCACACCATCCACTGATTTCAAGACCTTAAATGTCCAAATTATTCAGTATCTGTTCTAATGGTTACCTTAACACACCGGTATTAAATTTAGTTTCATAAAGTTCCCATAATGGATCTTGGGTTAAATATTAAAACTTAGTTTATTTGTTGTACACACATCAGAACATAGAGTGAAATGTGGCATCTGTAGCAACGGCCGACGCAGTCCGAGGAGAACGTGCTGGCGGACAGACGGTGCCAACATAGCTACTTTGGAATGTGGGAGATAATCGGAGCCCTCAGAGAAATCTCGCGCAGCCACGAACAGAGCTTATAAGCTCCGTACGCACAGCAGTGAGAATCTAACTCTGATCACTGTAAAGGTTATGTCAACCACTATGTTACCGCACCACTCGTGATCCATCGTGCTTTACCGCGTCACAGATGAATGCCACATTACAGTATAGGATCAATAGATAAGGAGAAATGAAATTCAATACACGGCACAAGCGAAACTCAGAAGCATATTGTCACGCAACATTTCACTGATCCCTTGTGTATGCAGACAGGCGAGGATCGGGTTATATTTAGCATTGTCGTGGTAACAAGGTTCGGAGAGCCACAGCTGAAAAGGGGCCTGGCCTCTGGCGAAAGACTCTTGCAGAGTTTCATTACATATCATGCCTCTGTCCTCACCACCACCGTATCCACATACATCCTCTGTCCTCACCACCACCGTATCCACATACGTCCTCTGTCCTCACCACCACCGTATCCACATACATCCTCTGTCCTCACCACCACCGTATCCATATACATCCTCTGTCCTCACGACCACCGTATCCACATACGTCCTCTGTCCTCACCACCACCGTATCCACATACGTCCTCTGTCCTCACCACCACCGCATCCACATACATCCTCTGTCCTCACCACCACCCTATCCACATACATCCTCTGTCCTCACCACCACCCTATCCACATACATCCTCTGTCCTCACCACCACCGTATCCACATACATCCTCTGTCCTCACCACCACCGTATCCACATACGTCCTCTGTCCTCACCACCACACTATCCACATACGTCCTCTGTCCTCACCACCACCGCATCCACATACATCCTCTGTCCTCACCACCACCGTATCCACATACATCCTCTGTCCTCACCACTACCGTATCCACATACGTCCTCTGTCCTCACCACCACCGTATCCACATACATCCTCTGTCCTCACCACCACCGTATCCACATACGTCCTCTGTCCTCACCACCACCGTATCCACATACATCCTCTGTCCTCACCACCACCGTACCCACATACATCCTCTGTCCTCACCACCACCCTATCCACATACATCCTCTGACCTCACCACCACCGTATCCACATACATCCTCTGTCCTCACCACCACCGTATCCACATACGTCCTCTGTCCTCACCACCACCGTATCCACATACGTCCTCTGTCCTCACCACCACCGTATCCTCATACGTCCTCTGTCCTCACCACCACCCTATCCACATACGTCCTCTGTCCTCACCACCACCGTATCCACATACGTCCTCTGTCCTCACCACCACCGTATCCATATACGTCCTCTGTCCTCACCACCACCCTATCCACATACGTCCTCTGTCCTCACCACCACCGTATCCACATACGTCCTCTGTCCTCACCACCACCGTATCCACATACGTCCTCTGTCCTCACCACCACCGTATCCTCATACGTCCTCTGTCCTCACCACCATCGTATCCACATACATCCTCTGTCCTCACCACCACCGTATCCACATACATCCTCTGTCCTCACCACCACCCTATCCACATACGTCCTCTGACCTCACCACCACCCTATCCACATACGTCCTCTGACCTCACCACCACCCTATCCACATACGTCCTCTATCCTCACCACCACCCTATCCACATACATCCTCTGTCCTCACCACCACCCTATCCACATACATCCTCTGTCCTCACCACCACCGTATCCACATACGTCCTCTGTCCTCACCACTACCGTATCCACATACGTCCTCTGTCCTCACCACCACCGTATCCACATACATCCTCTGTCCTCACCACCACCCTATCCACATACATCCTCTGTCCTCACCACCACCGTATCCACATACATCCTCTGTCCTCACCACCACCGCATCCACATACGTCCTCTGTCCTCACCACCACCGTATCCACATACGTCCTCTGTCCTCACCACCACCGTATCCACATACGTCCTCTGTCCTCACCACCACCCTATCCACATACATCCTCTGTCCTCACCACCACCGTATCCACATACGTCCTCTGTCCTCACCACCACCGTATCCATATACATCCTCTGTCCTCACCACCACCCTATCCACATACGTCCTCTGTCCTCACCACCACCGTATCCACATACATCCTCTGTCCTCACCACCACCCTATCCACATACATCCTCTGTCCTCACCACCACCCTATCCACATACATCCTCTGTCCTCACCACCACCGTATCCACATACGTCCTCTGTCCTCACCACCACCGTATCCACATACGTCCTCTGTCCTCACCACCACCCTATCCACATACGTCCTCTGTCCTCACCACCACCGTATCCACATACGTCCTCTGTCCTCACCACCACCGTATCCATATACGTCCTCTGTCCTCACCACCACCCTATCCACATACGTCCTCTGTCCTCACCACCACCGTATCCACATACGTCCTCTGTCCTCACCACCACCGTATCCATATACATCCTCTGTCCTCACCACCACCCTATCCACATACGTCCTCTGTCCTCACCACCACCGTATACACATACGTCCTCTGTCCTCACCACCACCGTATCCACATACATCCTCTGTCCTCACCACCACCCTATCCACATACGTCCTCTGTCCTCACCACCACCGTATCCACATACATCCTCTGTCCTCACCACCACCCTATCCACATACGTCCTCTGACCTCACCACCACCGTATCCATATACATCCTCTGTCCTCACCACCACCGTATCCACATACGTCCTCTGTCCTCACCACCACCGTATCCACATACGTCCTCTGACCTCACCACCACCCTATCCACATACGTCCTCTATCCTCACCACCACCCTATCCACATACGTCCTCTGTCCTCACCACCACCGTATCCACATACATCCTCTGTCCTCACCACCACCCTATCCACATACGTCCTCTATCCTCACCACCACCGTATCCACATACATCCTCTGTCCTCACCACCATCGTATCCACATACGTCCTCTGTCCTCACCACCACCGCATCCACATACATCCTCTGTCCTCACCACCACCGCATCCACATACATCCTCTGTCCTCACCACCACCCTATCCACATACGTCCTCTGTCCTCACCACCACCGTATCCACATACATCCTCTGTCCTCACCACCACCGCATCCACATACGTCCTCTGTCCTCACCACCACCGTATCCACATACGTCCTCTGTCCTCACCACCACTGCATCCACATACATCCTCTGTCCTCACCACCACCGTATCCACATACATCCTCTATCCTCACCACCACCCTATCCACATACGTCCTCTGTCCTCACCACCACCGTATCCATATACATCCTCTGTCCTCACCACCACCGTATCCACATACATCCTCTGTCCTCACCACCACCGTATTCACATACATCCTCTGTCCTCACCACCACCCTATCCACATACGTCCTCTGTCCTCACCACCACCGTATCCATATACATCCTCTGTCCTCACCACCACCGTATCCACATACATCCTCTGTCCTCACCACCACCCTATCCACATACGTCCTCTGTCCTCACCACCACCGTATCCATATACATCCTCTGTCCTCACCACCACCGTATCCACATACATCCTCTGTCCTCACCACCACCGTATCCACATACATCCTCTGTCCTCACCACCACCCTATCCACATACATCCTCTGTCCTCACCACCACCGTATCCACATACATCCTCTGTCCTCACCACCACCCTATCCACATACATCCTCTGTCCTCACCACCACCCTATCCACATACGTCCTCTGTCCTCACCACCACCCTATCCACATACGTCCTCTGTCCTCACCACCACCGTATCCATATACATCCTCTGTCCTCACCACCACCGTATCCACATACATCCTCTGTCCTCACCACCACCGTATCCACATACATCCTCTGTCCTCACCACCACCCTATCCACATACATCCTCTGTCCTCACCACCACCGTATCCACATACATCCTCTGTCCTCACCACCACCGTATCCACATACATCCTCTGTCCTCACCACCACCGCATCCACATACATCCTCTATCCTCACCACCACCGTATCCACATACGTCCTCTGTCCTCACCACCACCCTATCCACATACATCCTCTGTCCTCACCACCACCCTATCCACATACGTCCTCTGTCCTCACCACCACCCTATCCACATACATCCTCTGTCCTCACCACCACCCTATCCACATACGTCCTCTGTCCTCACCACCACCCTATCCACATACATCCTCTGTCCTCACCACCACCCTATCCACATACGTCCTCTGTCCTCACCACCACCCTATCCACATACATCCTCTGTCCTCACCACCACCGCATCCACATACGTCCTCTGTCCTCACCACCACCGTATCCACATACGTCCTCTGTCCTCACCACCACCCTATCCACATACATCCTCTGTCCTCACCACCACCGCATCCACATACGTCCTCTGTCCTCACCACCACCGTATCCACATACGTCCTCTGTCCTCACCACCACCGTATCCACATACATCCTCTGTCCTCACCACCACCGTATCCACATACGTCCTCTGTCCTCACCACCACCGTATCCACATACATCCTCTGTCCTCACCACTACCGTATCCACATACGTCCTCTGTCCTCACCACCACCGTATCCACATACGTCCTCTGTCCTCACCACCACCCTATCCACATACATTCTCTGTCCTCACCACCACCGTATCCATATACATCCTCTGTCCTCACCACCACCCTATCCACATACGTCCTCTGTCCTCACCACCACCGTATCCTCATACGTCCTCTGTCCTCACCACCACCCTATCCACATACATCCTCTGTCCTCACCACCACCGTATCCATATACATCCTCTGTCCTCACCACCACCCTATCCACATACGTCCTCTGTCCTCACCACCACCGTATCCTCATACGTCCTCTGTCCTCACCACCACCCTATCCACATACATCCTCTGTCCTCACCACCACTCTATCCACATACATCCTCTGTCCTCACCACCACCGCATCCACATACATCCTCTGTCCTCACCACCACCCTATCCACATACATCCTCTGTCCTCACCACCACCCTATCCACATACGTCCTCTGTCCTCACCACCACCGTATCCACATACATCCTCTGTCCTCACCACCACCGTATCCATATACATCCTCTGTCCTCACCACCACCGTATCCTCATACGTCCTCTGTCCTCACCACCACCCTATCCACATACATCCTCTGTCCTCACCACCACCCTATCCACATACGTCCTCTGTCCTCACCACCACCGTATCCACATACATCCTCTGTCCTCACCACCACCCTATCCACATACGTCCTCTGTCCTCACCACCACCGTATCCACATACATCCTCTGTCCTCACCACCACCGCATCCACATACGTCCTCTGTCCTCACCACCACCGTATCCACATACATCCTCTGTCCTCACCACCACTCTATCCACATACATCCTCTGTCCTCACCACCACCGTATCCACATACATCCTCTGTCCTCACCACCACTCTATCCACATACATCCTCTGTCCTCACCACCACCGCATCCACATACATCCTCTGTCCTCACCACCACCGTATGCACATACATCCTCTGTCCTCACCACCACCGCATCCACATACGTCCTCTGTCCTCATCACCACCGTATCCACATACATCCTCTGTCCTCACCATCACCCTATCCACATACATCCTCTGTCCTCACCACCACCGTATCCATATACGTCCTCAGTCCTCACCACCACCCTATCCACATAAGTCCTCTGTCCTCACCACCACCGTATCCATATACGTCCTCTGTCCTCACCACCACCCTATCCACATACGTCCTCTGTCCTCACCACCACCGTATCCTCATACATCCTCTGTCCTCACCACCACCCTATCCACATACGTCCTCTGTCCTCACCACCACCGTATCCACATACATCCTCTGTCCTCACCACCACCGTATCCATATACGTCCTCTGTCCTCACCACCACCGTATCCACATACATCCTCTGTCCTCACCACCACCCTATCCACATACGTCCTCTGTCCTCACCACCACCGTATCCACATACATCCTCTGTCCTCACCACTACCGTATCCACATACATCCTCTGTCCTCACCACTACCCTATCCACATACATCCTCTGTCCTCACCACCACCGCATCCATATACATCCTCTGTCCTCACCACCACCGTATCCACATACATCCTCTGTCCTCACCACCACCGTATCCACATACATCCTCTGTCCTCACCACCACCGTATCCACATACGTCCTCTGTCCTCACCACCACCCTATCCACATACGTCCTCTGTCCTCACCACCACCCTATCCACATACGTCCTCTGTCCTCACCACCACCGTATCCACATACATCCTCTGTCCTCACCACCACCCTATCCACATACGTCCTCTGTCCTCACCACCACCGTATCCACATACATCCTCTGTCCTCACCACCACCCTATCCACATACGTCCTCTGTCCTCACCACCACCGTATCCACATACATCCTCTGTCCTCACCACCACCGTATCCATATACGTCCTCTGTCCTCACCACCACCCTATCCACATACATCCTCTGTCCTCACCACCACCGTATCCATATACATTTTCTGTCCTCACCACCACGTATCCACATACATCCTCTGTCCTCACCACCACCGTATCCACATACGTCCTCTGTCCTCACCACCACCGTATCCACATACGTCCTCTGTCCTCACCACCACCCTATCCACATACGTCCTCTGTCCTCACCACCACCATATCCACATACATCCTCTGTCCTCACCACCACCGTATCCACATACGTCCTCTGTCCTCACCACCACCGTATCCACATACGTCCTCTGTCCTCACCACCACCGTATCCATATACATTTTCTGTCCTCACCACCACCGTATCCACATACATCCTCTGTCCTCACCACCACCGTATCCACATACGTCCTCTGTCCTCACCACCACCCTATCCACATACGTCCTCTGTCCTCACCACCACCGTATCCACATACGTCCTCTGTCCTCACCACCACCCTATCCACATACATCCTCTGTCCTCACCACCACCGTATCCACATACGTCCTCTGTCCTCACCACCACCCTATCCACATACGTCCTCTGTCCTCACCACCACCCTATCCACATACATCCTCTGTCCTCACCACCACCCTATCCACATACGTCCTCTGTCCTCACCACCACCGTATCCACATACGTCCTCTGTCCTCACCACCACCGTATCCACATACGTCCTCTGTCCTCACCACTACCGTATCCACATACGTCCTCTGTCCTCAACACCACCGTATCCACATACGTCCTCTGTCCTCACCACCACCCTATCCACATACGTCCTCTGTCCTCACCACCACCGTATCCACATACATCCTCTGTCCTCACCACCACCGTATCCACATACATCCTCTGTCCTCACCACCACCGTATCCACATACATCCTCTGTCCTCACCACCACCGCATCCACATACATCCTCTGTCCTCACCACCACCGTATCCACATACATCCTCTGTCCTCACCACCACCGTATCCACATACGTCCTCTGTCCTCACCACCACCGTATCCACATACGTCCTCTGTCCTCACCACCATCGTATCCACATACATCCTCTGTCCTCACCACCACCGTATCCACATACGTCCTCTGTCCTCACCACCACCCTATCCACATACATCCTCTGTCCTCACCACCACCCTATCCACATACGTCCTCTGTCCTCACCACCACCGTATCCACATACGTCCTCTGTCCTCACCACCACCGTATCCACATACATCCTCTGTCCTCACCACCACCGTATCCACATACATCCTCTGTCCTCACCACCACCGTATCCACATACATCCTCTGTCCTCACCACCACCGTATCCACATACGTCCTCTGTCCTCACCACCATCGTATCCACATACATCCTCTGTCCTCACCACCACCGTATCCACATACATCCTCTGTCCTCACCACCACCGTATCCACATACGTCCTCTGTCCTCACCACCACCCTATCCACATACGTCCTCTGTCCTCACCACCACCATATCCACATACATCCTCTGTCCTCACCACCACCGTATCCACATACGTCCTCTGTCCTCACCACCACCGTATCCACATACGTCCTCTGTCCTCACCACCACCGTATCCATATACATTTTCTGTCCTCACCACCACCGTATCCACATACGTCCTCTGTCCTCACCACCACCGTATCCATATACATTTTCTGTCCTCACCACCACCGTATCCACATACATCCTCTGTCCTCACCACCACCGTATCCACATACGTCCTCTGTCCTCACCACCACCCTATCCACATACGTCCTCTGTCCTCACCACCACCCTATCCACATACGTCCTCTGTCCTCACCACCACCGTATCCACATACATCCTCTGTCCTCACCACCACCGTATCCATATACGTCCTCTGTCCTCACCACCACCCTATCCACATACATCCTCTGTCCTCACCACCACCGTATCCATATACATTTTCTGTCCTCACCACCACGTATCCACATACATCCTCTGTCCTCACCACCACCGTATCCACATACGTCCTCTGTCCTCACCACCACCGTATCCACATACGTCCTCTGTCCTCACCACCACCCTATCCACATACGTCCTCTGTCCTCACCACCACCATATCCACATACATCCTCTGTCCTCACCACCACCGTATCCACATACGTCCTCTGTCCTCACCACCACCGTATCCACATACGTCCTCTGTCCTCACCACCACCGTATCCATATACATTTTCTGTCCTCACCACCACCGTATCCACATACATCCTCTGTCCTCACCACCACCGTATCCACATACGTCCTCTGTCCTCACCACCACCCTATCCACATACGTCCTCTGTCCTCACCACCACCGTATCCACATACGTCCTCTGTCCTCACCACCACCCTATCCACATACATCCTCTGTCCTCACCACCACCGTATCCACATACGTCCTCTGTCCTCACCACCACCCTATCCACATACGTCCTCTGTCCTCACCACCACCCTATCCACATACATCCTCTGTCCTCACCACCACCCTATCCACATACGTCCTCTGTCCTCACCACCACCGTATCCACATACGTCCTCTGTCCTCACCACCACCGTATCCACATACGTCCTCTGTCCTCACCACTACCGTATCCACATACGTCCTCTGTCCTCAACACCACCGTATCCACATACGTCCTCTGTCCTCACCACCACCCTATCCACATACGTCCTCTGTCCTCACCACCACCGTATCCACATACATCCTCTGTCCTCACCACCACCGTATCCACATACATCCTCTGTCCTCACCACCACCGTATCCACATACATCCTCTGTCCTCACCACCACCGCATCCACATACATCCTCTGTCCTCACCACCACCGTATCCACATACATCCTCTGTCCTCACCACCACCGTATCCACATACGTCCTCTGTCCTCACCACCACCGTATCCACATACGTCCTCTGTCCTCACCACCATCGTATCCACATACATCCTCTGTCCTCACCACCACCGTATCCACATACGTCCTCTGTCCTCACCACCACCCTATCCACATACATCCTCTGTCCTCACCACCACCCTATCCACATACGTCCTCTGTCCTCACCACCACCGTATCCACATACGTCCTCTGTCCTCACCACCACCGTATCCACATACATCCTCTGTCCTCACCACCACCGTATCCACATACATCCTCTGTCCTCACCACCACCGTATCCACATACATCCTCTGTCCTCACCACCACCGTATCCACATACGTCCTCTGTCCTCACCACCATCGTATCCACATACATCCTCTGTCCTCACCACCACCGTATCCACATACATCCTCTGTCCTCACCACCACCGTATCCACATACGTCCTCTGTCCTCACCACCACCCTATCCACATACGTCCTCTGTCCTCACCACCACCATATCCACATACATCCTCTGTCCTCACCACCACCGTATCCACATACGTCCTCTGTCCTCACCACCACCGTATCCACATACGTCCTCTGTCCTCACCACCACCGTATCCATATACATTTTCTGTCCTCACCACCACCGTATCCACATACGTCCTCTGTCCTCACCACCACCGTATCCATATACATTTTCTGTCCTCACCACCACCGTATCCACATACATCCTCTGTCCTCACCACCACCGTATCCACATACGTCCTCTGTCCTCACCACCACCCTATCCACATACGTCCTCTGTCCTCACCACCACCCTATCCACATACATCCTCTGTCCTCACCACCACCGTATCCAGATACATTTTCTGTCCTCACCACCACCGTATCCACATACATCCTCTGTCCTCACCACCACCGTATCCACATACGTCCTCTGTCCTCACCACCACCCTATCCACATACGTCCTCTGTCCTCACCACCACCCTATCCACATACGTCCTCTGTCCTCACCACCACCGTATCCACATACATCCTCTGTCCTCACCACCACCGTATCCACATACGTCCTTTGTCCTCACCACCACCGTATCCACATACGTCCTCTGTCCTCACCACCACCGTATCCACATACATCCTCTGTCCTCACCACCACCCTATCCACATACATCCTCTGTCCTCACCACCACCGTATCCACATACATCCTCTGTCCTCACCACCACCGTATCCACATACATCCTCTGTCCTCACCACCACCCTATCCACATACATCCTCTGTCCTCACCACCACCCTATCCACATACATCCTCTGTCCTCACCACCACCGTATCCACATACATCCTCTGTCCTCACCACCACCCTATCCACATACATCCTCTGTCCTCACCACCACCGTATCCACATACGTCCTCTGTCCTCACCACCACCGTATCCACATACGTCCTCTGTCCTCACCACCACCGTATCCACATACATCCTCTGTCCTCACCACCACCCTATCCACATACATCCTCTGTCCACACCACCATCGTATCCACATACGTCCTCTGTCCTCACCACCACCCTATCCACATACATCCTCTGTCCTCACCACCATCGTATCCACATACATCCTCTGTCCTCACCACCACCCTATCCACATACGTCCTCTGTCCTCACCACCACCGCATCCACATACATCCTCTGTCCTCACCACCACCGTATCCATATACATTTTCTGTCCTCACCACCACCGTATCCACATACATCCTCTGTCCTCACCACCACCCTATCCACATACATCCTCTGTCCTCACCACCACCGTATCCAGATACATTTTCTGTCCTCACCACCACCGTATCCACATACATCCTCTGTCCTCACCACCACCGTATCCACATACGTCCTCTGTCCTCACCACCACCGTATCCACATACATCCTCTGTCCACACCACCATCGTATCCACATACGTCCTCTGTCCTCACCACCACCGTATCCACATACGTCCTCTGTCCTCACCACCACCGTATCCACATACGTCCTCTGTCCTCACCACCACCGTATCCACATACATCCTCTGTCCTCACCACCACCCTATCCACATACATCCTCTGTCCACACCACCACCGTATCCACATACATCCTCTGTCCTCACCACCACCGTATCCACATACATCCTCTGTCCTCACCACCACCCTATCCACATACATCCTCTGTCCTCACCACCACCCTATCCACATACGTCCTCTGTCCTCACCACCACCGTATCCTCATACATCCTCTGTCCACACCACCACCGTATCCACATACATCCTCTGTCCTCACCACCACCGTATCCATATACATCCTCTGTCCTCACCACCACCATATCCACATACATCCTCTGTCCTCACCACCACCGTATCCATATACATCCTCTGTCCTCACCACCACCGTATCCTCATACGTCCTCTGTCCTCACCACCACCCTATCCACATACGTCCTCTGTCCTCACCACCACCCTATCCACATACATCCTCTGTCCTCACCACCACCGTATCCATATACATCCTCTGTCCTCACCACCACCGTATCCTCATACGTCCTCTGTCCTCACCACCACCCTATCCACATACATCCTCTGTCCTCACCACCACCCTATCCACATACGTCCTCTGTCCTCACCACCACCGTATCCACATACATCCTCTGTCCTCACCACCACCCTATCCACATACGTCCTCTGTCCTCACCACCACCGTATCCACATACATCCTCTGTCCTCACCACCACCCTATCCACATACGTCCTCTGTCCTCACCACAACCGTATCCACATACGTCCTCTGTCCTCACCACCACCGCATCCACATACGTCCTCTGTCCTCACCACCACCCTATCCACATACATCCTCTGTCCTCACCACCACCGTATCCACATACATCCTCTGTCCTCACCACCACCGTATCCATATACATTTTCTGTCCTCACCACCACCGTATCCACATACATCCTCTGTCCTCACCACCACCGTATCCATATACGTCCTCTGTCCTCACCACCACCGTATCCACATACGTCCTCTGTCCTCACCACCACCGTATCCACATACATCCTCTGTCCTCACCACCACCGTATCCATATACATCCTCTGTCCTCACCACCACCGTATCCTCATACGTCCTCTGTCCTCACCACCACCCTATCCACATACATCCTCTGTCCTCACCACCACCCTATCCACATACGTCCTCTGTCCTCACCACCACCGTATCCACATACATCCTCTGTCCTCACCACCACCCTATCCACATACGTCCTCTGTCCTCACCACCACCGTATCCACATACATCCTCTGTCCTCACCACCACCCTATCCACATACGTCCTCTGTCCTCACCACCACCGTATCCACATACGTCCTCTGTCCTCACCACCACCGCATCCACATACGTCCTCTGTCCTCACCACCACCCTATCCACATATATCCTCTGTCCTCACCACCACCGTATCCACATACATCCTCTGTCCTCACCACCACCGTATCCATATACATTTTCTGTCCTCACCACCACCGTATCCACATACGTCCTCTGTCCTCACCACCACCGTATCCACATACATCCTCTGTCCTCACCACCACCCTATCCACATACATCCTCTGTCCTCACCACCACCCTATCCACATACGTCCTCTGTCCTCACCACCACCGCATCCACATACATCCTCTGTCCTCACCACCACCGTATCCACATACGTCCTCTGTCCTAACCACCACCCTATCCATATACGTCCTCTGTCCTCACCACCACCGTATCCACATACATCCGAGTTGGAGTTCAGCTGAATTATTTATTGGCCAAATTCATATGCTTATTGGGAAGTTGCCCTGGTGTGCTGGCATGACATGGGATTTTAAAAAAAACAACTTTCAACAAATATAAAGAATTATATAGACGATAAAATTAGTGTTTAAACTACAAATATGAATGAAATGTGCATAAATCCATAAATACCAGCATGTATTTACACTGCAAACAGCATTATAAACAGTCATTTACAGTGCAGGTTTAGGGACAATAGATAGAGGTGGTGGGAGGGGCTAACTAGCACGCTTGATCAGATTAACTGACTGTGGGAAGAAATGTTTCAGACAGAATTACAAATCACTTTGGGATGTTCTAAGTTTAAGAAAGCTGCATCCCTCATCAGCCTCCAAGGGGACCTTGCCTTAGGGTTTGGAGACTTGCATGCCTCGGTGACCTGGAGAGCTATGTGGGCTGGAGTCAAGGCCTTGTGCTTTGCCCCTTGCAGTCATGCCAAACAGGTCAAAGGGCAAAGGCCAGACTAAGAGTGCTTCAGCTCTGAGCTGACAACCCTGGCTGGTAAATCAAGACTGTTACGGAAACAGCAATGAAAAATCCTTCTGTACTGACAAAGATGGAAGACTTTTAGCAGCGTAATGGGCATTAAGTAATCCATCATCATGAACCATCCCCATCCAAGATGTGCCCTCTTCTCATTGTTACCGTCAAGCAGGAAGTCCAGGAGCCTGAAGGAACAGACTGCTGACTGGAGCATGAACATTCCTCTCTTTCTGCATGCTCATTTCAACTGATATTTAATGTACTGCTGCATCAAATTTCACAACACATGTTAGTGAAAATAAACCCGAGCTTGATGCTTGTTCTCGTGCTTTGTATCAATAAGGAAATATTCAAGATCATTATTTTAAGTCAAATATTTTTCAATAGCTTTCAACCCATGAACATTATCTCGCTATTTAGCTCTCACTTAGCACTATTTGTTTAATTTAATTATATATATATGCCACAGAACAATAATTTCATGACATATGACAGTGATCCTGATTACACATTTACAGTACAATAAAAATGTAGTGGATTGGGTACTTTTGTCGCTTCTTACTTATGTCTAATTTTCGTTCTCATCCCATGGCAGAGTTTATTAAACCACCTCTGAAAAGGAATTCTGGGAAGCAGGCAGCGCAACTGGTCACAGCGGCTTCAACAGGGTCAAAACAGGTGCCACCACTCTACCTAAACATACATCTAACAATCACATGATCCTGCTATACGTTAAGGACTCAAAGCACTGCAGGTCTCCACCATCAGCGAGTGGTTTGTTGGCGGAGACAATGAAAGAGCAGCGCAACGTGCTGCTGCCTGAGTTGACAGAGGCTTACAGTCACATAGCGAGTGGATCACAAGACCCCCTTTGGACAGTGTTAATCTGGGACACCGCCAATGCGATTTACTGAGTTACTCGATGCGAGCAGGGGCGAATGCAGGAGGTCGAGTCCTCGGTCGTAGCCGGAACCAGGCCTGAAGCCACAGTTTTGCCTATTTGCAGCCGTCTGGAGTGAGGGGATGAAGCTGTTGTGCTTCACCGGGGGCGGTGTGGGCCGGTGTCCAGATCCGAGTCGGAGTTGCCAATATACAATATATCGGTGGTCTGGGGACTGGACTATATATAGAATATATCGGTGGTCTGGGGGACTGGACTATATATAGAATATATCGGTGGTCTGGGGCTGGACTATATACAGAATATATCGGTGGTCTGGGGTCTGGACTATATATAGAATATATCGGTGGTCTGGGGTCTGGACTATATATAGAATATATCGGTGGTCCGGGGTTCTAAACTATATATAGAATATATCGGTGGTCTGCGGACTGGACCATATATAGAATATATCGGTGGTCTGGGGACTGGACTATATATAGAATATATCGGTGGTCTGGGGTCTGGACTATATATAGACTATATCGGTGGTCTGCGGACTGGACTATATATAGAATATATCGGTGGTCTGCGGACTGGACTATATATAGAATATATCAGTGGTCTGGGGACTGGACTATATATAGAATATATCGGTTGTCTGCGGACTGGACTATATATAGAATATATCGGTGGTCTGGGGGACTGGACTATATATAGAATATATCGGTGGTCTGGGGGACTGGACTATATATAGAATATATCGGTGGTCTGGGGTCTGGACTATATATAGAATATATCGGTGGTCTGGGGACTGGACTATATATAGAATATATCGGTGGTCTGGGGTCTGGTCTATATATAGAATATATCGGTGGTCTGGGGTCTGGACTATATATAGAATATATCGGTGGTCTGGGGGACTGGACTATATATAGAATATATCGGTGGTCTGGGGGACTGGACTATATATAGAATATATCGGTGGTCTGCGGACTGGACTATATATAGAATATATCGGTGGTCTGGGGGACTGGACTATATATAGAATATATCGGTGGTCTGGGGTCTGGACTATATATAGAATATATCGGTGGTCTGGGGACTGGACTATATATAGAATATATCGGTGGTCTGGGGTCTGGTCTATATATAGAATATATCGGTGGTCTGGGGTCTGGACTATATATAGAATATATCGGTGGTCTGGGGGACTGGACTATATATAGAATATATCGGTGGTCTGGGGTCTGGACTATATATAGAATATATCGGTAGTCTGGGGTCTGGACTATATATAGAATATATCGGTGGTCTGGGGACTGGACTATATATAGACTATATCGGTGGTCTGGGGGACTAGACTATATATAGAATATATCGGTGGTCTGGGGACTGGACTATATATAGAATATATCGGTGGTCTGGGGGTCTGGACTATATATAGAAAATATCGGTGGTCTGCGGACTGAACTATATATAGAATATATCGCTGGTCTGGGTGTCTGGACTGTATACAGAATATATCGGTGGTCTGGGGACTGGACTATATATAGAATATATCGGTGGTCTGGGGACTGGACTATATATTGAATATATATGTATATACACACACACACATTCACACACACACTCACTCACACACACACACACATTCACGCACACTCACACACACACTCACTCACATACACACTCACACACACACTCACACACACTCACACACACTCACACACACACACTCACACACACACTCACACACACTAACACACACACACTCACACACACACACACACTCACACACACTAACACACACACACTCACACACACACACACACTCACACACACACACACTCACACACACTAACACACACACACTCACACACACACACACACACACTCACACACTCACACACACACACACACTCACACACACACACACTCACACGCACACGCACACACACACACACACACACTCACACACTCACACACACACACACACACACACTCACACACACACACACGCACACGCACACGCACACACACTCTGCATTGTTGTGTTTTTACCTATATTCTGTTCAGGTTTGTTGACTCGTATGCATCATGTCGCGGCATGCATGGGGGGGTAGAGGTGGGTTTCGGGACCCTTATTACGTGATTGTGATCGTGCGTGTGCTTACTGTGTGAGATTGTTGGTAACATTTGCACCTTGTGCCCTAGTAACACTATCTCGTTTGGCTGTATTCGTTATGGTTAAATGAGAGTGAATTGTGCGTTGAACTGAACAGAATGGAAGATTTCAGTGGAGTTTCAGCACATTACCGTAACGCCTGGTGCCTGACTCACTTGAGGCATCGGCAGGAAGGCTGCCCTGTGCCATGACTCTGTACACTACGATTTGTCATCCGACCGCTGCACTGCATGCCTGAAAAATATTTACCAACTGGCTGTAGCAAATTCATCAGAGATTCGTACAGCAGTAAACAAGTCATCTGTCACTTCACTTGTCTCGAGAGAACAGGGTTAAAGTAATAACTTATTATCAAAATAAATATACGTCACTATATACGAATCTGGGATTCATTTTTTGCAGGCATTTAAAGGAAAATAATGAAATACAATAGAATTCTCAAAAGTTTTTACATAAACGAAGACTGACAAATAACCAACGTGTGAAAGACACATTGTAGAAATAATACTGAGAATCTGCGTTATTACCGGTACCAAGAACTCTCGGGCTCCTTCAGTTATCACGTGTGGATCGAAACATTCGGTGAAAACCATCCCTTGCATCAACAACCAACACAGCCCAAGGACATGCTGGACGCCAGAGTGTAGAGTCCTGTTCTGGGGTCATCTGTAAGGAGTTTGTATGACCTCCCTGTGGAATGCGTGGGTTCTCTCTGAGCCCTTTGCTTCCCTTCCACAGTCCAAAGATGTACCAGTTAGCAGGTTAACGGGCCATTGTAAACTGTCCCGTGATGAGGCGAGGATTAAGTCCGGGATGCTCACCCATCGTCCCCTAACCGTCCCCAGCCACCCACCCATCGTCCACTAACCGTCCCCAGCCACCCACCCATCGTCCCCTAACCGTCCCCAGCCACCCACCCATCGCCCACTAACCGTCCCCAGCCACCCACCCATCGTCCCCTAACCGTCCCCAGCCACCCACCCATCGTCCACTAACCGTCCCCAGCCACCCACCCGTCGTCCACTAACCGTCCCCAGCCACACACCCATCGTCCACTAACCGTCCCCAGCCACCCACCCATCGTCCCCTAACCGTCCCCAGCCACCCACCCACGCAAACACACAGACAGTCCTGTAACTCCACCCCGTCAGGATAGTCATCTTGGAACCACCCAACTACACACAACCACGTCACGGAAACCCCCTCTGCCCAGGACAGGTTATCGCGGAGCCTCCCAGCTGCACACAACCACGTCACGGAAACCCCCTCTGCCCAGGACAGGTTATCGCGGAGCCTCCCAGCTACACACAACCACGTCACGGAAACCCTGTCTGCCCAGGACAGGTTATCGCGGAGCCTCCCAGCTACACACACACACGTCACGGAAACCCCCTCTGCCCAGGACAGGTTATCGCGGACAATAGACAATAGGTGCAGGAGTAGGCCATTCGGCCCTTCTAGCCAGCACCACCATTCACTGTGATCATGGCTGATCATACACAATCAGTACCCCGTTCTTGCCCTCTCCCCATATCCCTTGACCCCGCTATCTATAAGAGCCCTATCTAACTCTCTCTTGAATGCATCCAGAGACTTGGCTTCCACTGCCTTCTGGGGCAGAGTATTCCACATATCCACCACTCTGCGTGAAAAAGATTTTCCGCATCTCAGTTCTAAATGGCCTACCCCTTATTCTTAAACTGTGGCCTCTAGTTCTGGACTCACCCATCAGCGGGAACATGCTTCCTGCCTCCAGCGTGTCCAATCCCTTAATAATCTTATATGTTTCAATCAGATCCCCTCTCATCCTTCTAAATTCCAGTGTATACAAGCCCAGTCGCTCCAATCTTTCAACATATGACAGTTCCTCCATTCTGGGAATTAACCTTGTGAACCTACGCTGCACTCCCTCAATAGCAAGAATGTCTTTCCTCAAATTTGGAGACCAAAACTGCACACAATACTCCAGGTGGGGTCTCACCAGGGCCCTGTACAGCTGCAGAAGGACCTCTTTACTCCTATACTCAATTCCTCTTGTTATAAAGGCCAGCATGCCATTATCTTTCTTCACTGCCTGCTGTACCTGCATGCTTGCTTTCATTGACTGATGTACAAGAACACCTAGATCTCGTTGTACTTCCCCTTTTCCTAACTTGACCCCATTTAGATAGTAATCTGCCTTCCTGTTCTTGCCACCAAAGTGGATAACCTCACATTTATCCACATTAAACTGCATCTGCCATACATTTGCCCACTCACCCAATCTGTCCAAGTCACCCTGCATTCTCATAACATCCTCCTGACATTTCACACTGCCACCCAGCTTTGTGTCATCAGCAAATTTGCTAATGTTACTTTTAATCCCTTCATCTGAAGGGATGAGCCTCCCAGCTACAAACCCACTTACATACACAGATGGTCCTGTAAAACCACCCCCCCCCAGACAAGTCAACAGGTCATCTTGAGGCCTCCCAGTTTCTCTCTCTCTCTCTCTCTCTCTCTCTCTCTCTCTCTCTCTCTCTCTCTCTCTCTCACACACACACACACACACACACACACACACACACACACACACACACACACACACACACACACACACACACACACACACACACACACACACACACACACACACACACACACACACACACACTTGTGATCCCCCAGGACAGGGCGTCTCTAGGTATCTCAGCCACCCATCCACGTTCCTATGGACCCCCAGCACCCCAGGACAAATCAACTCTGGGCCTCCAGTAGTCTTGTGATCACAGACACTGGACCTTCGATTCCCCACTGGACTCTCAGAGCCAAGCCTTCGACCATGGAGCCTTACACTCCAGAACTCTAATCGACCATTGGGCCACGATCCTCGGCATCAACCCCTAGACTTGCCAATGATGACGAATGGTGACCCTGAAGAAGGACCCGAACTCCAAACTAGAGTTTTAACGGTGGTCCCAGGAAGTCTGCGAGCAGAATAATCCTAACACTCAAGAAACTACCTCACAGCGAAATCCTGCCTGCCACAGGACGATGTTTAACAGGAAGGTTAGGTATATAACAGAATCAGAAACCCAGGCACTCAACTTGGGGAACCTGAAAAGGAGGAACCATCTCGTAACAGGAGTTTGGTGATACCTGGATTCCAAATCGGGCAAGATTATCCTCACATGACTCGAGATCGAATCCCTGAGACCACCAAGGGGCACTGGAAGTGAGGACCAATAGAGTGCGGCCATTATACAGTTCTGTAACACAAATTGTGAAAGCATTGGTTGTCAAGAAGGAAGTTAGCACGGAAAGTCCAAGAAAGCTCCTGCGCTTTGCAGTGGTTTGTTGATGAGAAACATTGTGCCTTAAAAATACACTCAACATTTAAGCTGCCTTTGAGGTTCTCTCCACAGTATATTCAATGTTCTGTCCGCAATAACAGTTGAAATCACAAATGAGGAAGTTATGTTGCAGCTTTATAAAACTCTGATTAGACCATACTCAACTTGCAAAGGGATTTGGACCAGCTGGAAAAATAGGTTGAAAAATGGCAGATGGAGTTTCTATGCAGACAAATGTGAGATGCTTATCTTCACTAACCCCAACATCAGAATCAGAACCAGGTTTCTTAACACTGGCATGTGACGTGAAACTTGTTAACTTAGCAGCAGCAGTTCAACACAATACATCATCTAACAGAGACAGAAAAAAAGTAATAATATATAAAATAAAACATACCAGTAATAATAAAGAAACAAGCAAATGACACATACTGAAAAGATTATTAAAAAATGTGCGAAAACAGAAATACTGTATATTTAAAAAGCGAGGTAGTGTCCAAAGCTTCACAGTCCATTCAGGAACCGGATGGCAGAAGGGAACTATATGGCACTGAGGAGTGCAGTAGAACCAAGGATGTACGGATACATGTCCATAATTCATTGAAAGTGGCGGCACAGGAAGATAGATAGGGTTGTAAAGGAAGCGTTTGGCATGTTGGCCTTTATGAATCAAATTATTGAATACAGCAGATGGGAGGTTATGTTGAAAGTTTTATAAGAGATTAGTGAAGCCTAATTTGGAACACTGTGTGAGGTTTTGGTCACCTATCTACAGGAAAGATGTAAATAAGTTTGAAAAAGTACAGAAAAAATTACCAGGATGATGCCAGTACTGGAAGATCTGAGTTGTAAGGAAAGATTGAACAGGTTAGGACTTTATTTCTTAGAACGTAGAAAATTGAGGGGAGATTGATGGAAGTATACAAAATTATGGATAGGTAAATGCAAGCAGGGTTTTTCCACTGAATTTGGGTGGGACAACAACTTAGAGGTCATGGGTTAAGGGTGAAAGGTGAAATATTTAAGGGGAATGGAGGGCTATGGTCCCAGTGCAGGGTGATGGGACTAGGTGGTTTAAATGGTTCTGCACATATTAGATGGGCCAAAAGGCCTGTTACTGTGATGTAGTTTTTATAGCTCTGACTCTAAATCTGGTTGCCCTGTGGAAGCTACAGCAAGGCAAGAGTTAAGATAATTTTTTTAAATAGCAAAATAAACATTATTATTAAAAATTACAATGGATTCTGGTTAATCAGTAATTACCCCTCAACCATCAGGCTCTTGAATTAAAGGGGGTAGCTTCACTTAACTTCACTAGTGCAATCTTTGAAATAATCCCACAACCTATGGATTCACTTTCAAGGACTTTTCGTCTCATGTTCTCAACATTTATTGTTGAGTTATTTATTATTGCTATTTCTTTCTTCTTGTACTTGCATGGCTTTTTTTGTCTTTCGCCAACTGGTTGGATGTCCATGTTGGTGTGGTCTTTCATCGATTCTATGATGGTTATTATTCTATTATGGATTTATTGAGTAATGCCCAAGAAAACAAATCTCAGGGTTGTATATGGTGAAATATATTTACTTCGAAAGCAAACTTATTTCAGACTTTGAATTTGGCCATATATTAATCACAGCAGGGATTAGTTATGACAGTGTGTCGCTTAACGGGACAGGAGACTGTAACTGAACAGATTCGAACTTGTGTCCCTCGCGTGTACTTGTGTGGCTTTCACACTGTGCTTGGACCGAACAGCTTTTAAACAGTGTCAGTTGTGTCTGCTTGTGTTATGTTATCCATTTGGGTCGATGGTCACCGATGGGAAAAGTGGTGATTTTTGATCATTTTGTTTTTCATGTTTAAGAATAAACCATGCTATGCCCTTTCATTCTTACACTCAGAGACAATGTGTTAAGTACTCTTCTATTACATCCTGTAGAGCAATATGGTTATGATGATGCCCAATTTACACTCAACCACCACAGAGCAGGGGACCAGAGCCACTTGGCAGACACAGAAAGATGCAAATGAAGGATTCTAGGGTGACGTTTACTATTGGTCAGTTACTTTACAAATTCTGAAGTATTACTGGCCTTTAACATGCAAATTCCACTGACTATTAATACCTGCAATAGTGTAGTATAATTGGTAATTGGTTATGCAAATAAGAAACTGAACATACACCAAGTTACCAATGGTCAATATCAGTATCCATCCAGTCAATTTCTGTATAAAAACAACATTTTGTTGTTCAAACCTCAGAATTGCTCAGTGACATGGTTCCCCTTGTCCACAAGTAAATGAAGTTCAAAGTAGTTTCATTATGAAAGTACATTTGTCACCATATACAACCCTGAGATTCATTTTTTGTGGGCATTCACAGTAAATATCAATGAAAAACTGCACTCAACAGCCAGACAAACGAACAATGTGTAAAAGACAATAAACTGTGCAGTACAAAAAGGAAAGAATAAAAACGATAAATAACAATAAATATCAAGAACATCAGTTGTTGATTCCTTAAAAGTAAGTCCATAGCTTGTGGAATCAGTTCGGTATTGGTGTGAGTAAAGTTATACCCTATGGTTCAAGAGCCTGATGGTTGAGGGGTAATAATGATTTCTGAACCTGGTGGTGTGGGACATAAGGCCTCCTTCTTGATGGCAACAGTGAGAAGAGAGCACGCATAGATGCTCAATGGTGGGGAAGGCTTTAGCTGCGACGGATAGGGCTGCGTTCACCATTTTTGTAAAGTATGATAAAGGAACGAGGGTGAGTTTTCAGAGTCCACTTCATCAGTGCCAACAGCCCCATTTTAGAAAGGATGTGGAGGTTTTGAAGAGGGTCTAAACGAGGCTTACCAGGGTGCTGCCTGGATTAGAGGGGATGAGCTAGAAAGAGAGATTGGACAACCTTGGGCTGCTTTCTCTGGAGCAACAGAGGGTAAGATAGAGACCTGACAGAGCAGGGGTTCCCAACCTGAGGTCCACAGTTGATGGTAGGGGTCCACGGCATAAGAAAGGTTGGCAGGCCCTTGGATAGAGGTTTCTAAGCAAGACAGCTATCTTTTCTCACCACTGTTGAAGTGTCCGATTCTAGAGGGCACACGTTTAAGGTGATAGGGAGGAAGTTTAAAGGAGATGTGCAGGACAAGTCTTTTTTAATACACCAAACCTGGACTGCACTGCCAGGAATGCTGGTGCAGGCAAACATGCGTCGGAAGCATGGCCACACTTGTGGGCTGCCCCAGCACATCCAGTCGAGTTGATTATTGACACCAACAACGCATTTCACCGTATGTTTCCGTGTAAGTGTGCCAAAAAAAAAGCTATTAACCTTTAATATGAGAGAGGCATTTAAGAGGATCTTTGAAAGGCCCATGTAGGTGCAGAGAAATAAAGGGATATGGGCAGAAGGGCTTAGTTTAGTGAGCCATCTAATTATCAAATTAACACCATAAGACATAGGAGCAGAATTCTGCTCCCCCATTCCATCTTGGCTAATTTATTTATCCATCTCAATCCCATTCTCCCGCCTTCTCCACATAACCTTTGACATCCTTACTAAGAAATATCAACCTCCGTTTTAAATATACCCAATGCCTTGCATCCACAGCCAACTGTGACAACTAATTCCACAGATTCACCACCCTCTGACTAAGAAATTCCTCCTGATCTCTGTTCTAAAGGGAAGCCCTTGTATTCTGAGGCTGTGCCCTCTGGTCCAAGACTCTCCCACTACAGGAAACATCCTTTCCGCATCCACTGTATCTAGGTTTTTCAATATTCAATCTGTTTCCTCAAGGGAAAATTGTGCCTGACGAATCTGTTGGAATCCTTCGGAGAAACAGCAAGCAGGATACACAAAGGCGATTTTCAGAAGGCCTTTAACAAGGTGCCACACATGATGTTGGTTATCCGAGGCACTACAGGAAAGATTCTAGCATGAGTAAAGCAGTGTCTGACTGGGAATAAGGGACTACCAGTGACTAGTAGTGTTTCACAGGACTCAGTGTTGGTACCGATGCTTTTTATGTTATATGTCAATGATTTTGATGATAGAATTGATTGCTTTGTTCTCAAGTTTACAAACAATCTGAGGACAGGTGGAGAGGCAGGCAGTTTAGAGGAAGGGTACTGAACTGAGGGTACAAAACTGCAAGTACCTTGAGGCCTCATCCTTAATAATCAATGCCTCAACCACTGAGGTCAGACTAACTGAGTTATACTAGAGGTATAGAATATAAGAGCAGGGATGTAATGTTGAGGCTCTGTAAGGCACCCGTGAGACCACATTTTGGAGTATTGCGTGCTGTGTTGGGCTCCTTATTTTAGAAAGGATATACTGACATTGGAGAGGGTTCAGAGAAGATTCACGAGAATGTTTCCAGGAATGAAAGGGTTACCGTATGAGGAACATCTGGCAGCTCTTGGGCTGTATTCCCTGGAGTTCAGGAGAATGAGGGGGGGATCTGATAGAAACATTCTGAATAACAAAAGGCCTGAACAGATTAGATATGGCAAACTTATTTCCCACGGCAGATTTTGAACTGAGATGCGGAGAAATTACTTTAGTCAGAGGGTGGTACATCTTGGAATTTGCTGCCACAAGCAGCTGTGGAGGCCAAATCATTGGGTGCATTTAAGGCAAAGATAGATAGGTTCTTGATTAGCCAAGGCATCAATGGGTATGGGGTGAGGGTAGGGGAGTGGGGATAACAGCATTAAGGTCTCACTACTGTACCATGTCCACAAACAATCTGGTAATCTTCACTTCATTGATTCCTCTTTCTTCATGAGACTTTTGATACTTTTTTGCTAATTACCAGCTCAAAGAGTTAAAGACAGATTTATTTTTTTTTAAAAAGATTAGTTTTATGTGTCACACATACAGTGAAATGTGTTGTTTGCGTCAATGACCAACACAGGCTTCTGACGTCAATATAGCATGCCAAAACCTCACTAAACCTGACTCGTAGATGTTTGGAATGTGGGAGGAAACCCACACGGTCATGGGGAGAACCTGATCAGGATAGACCAATCCCAGTCATAGCAACTTTGTGGAGAAAATAAACTCTGCCCAGCCATTGGCTGATTTTCATCCATCATACTTCCCCAGGGGTGCAGAGCCCAGTTTCATGCCCTTAAGTTCACCAGCTGCCTGGCACAGACTCAGCACATGCAAACTTCGGCAGTCACTTCCACAATCTTCCCTCAATGGATGCGACAGCTCACCTGGGGTCTCGGACACGGGATACAGCTCCGGCTCATTGGTGCTGCTGCTGCGACTGAGGTGGCCCAGTCCGTTTGGTTCTGGGAGAGAAGAAAATCAGGGACACAAAACATGGAATAGGATCAGAATCAGGTTTATTATCAACGATTTATGCTGTGAAATTTGAAACACAAGAGAATCAGCAGAAGCTGCAAACCCAAAGCAACACACACAAAATGCTGGAGGAACTCAGCAGGTCAGGCAGCACCCTTGGAAAAGAGTACAGTCGATGTTTTGGGCCGAGATCCTTATCCTGCTATGCAGCTGCAAAACAACTGATTTCACAACAACACACACAAAATGCAGGAAAAACTCGTCGGTTTGGCAGCATCTATGGAAAAGAGTAAAAAACTAAACATATACATATTTTTTTTATTTTTTCCACCTAGTCCATTTACACTGTCTTTTCCCATCAACCTGCACCAGGACCATAGCCCTCCATACTCCTATCCAAACTTCTCTTTAAGCTCTGAAATCGAGCTCGCATGTACCACTCGTACTGGCAGCTTATTTCACACTCTCATGACCCTCTGAGTGAAGAATTTTCCCCACATGTTCCCCTTAAACTTTTGTCCTTTTATCCTTAACCCACGATCTCTGGTTGTGGTCCCACCTGGTTGAAAAAGCCTGCTTGCATTAATTTTGTATACCTTTACCAAATCTCTTAGTCTTCTACGTTCAAGGAAGAAAGTCCTAACCTATTCGATCTTCCCTTCTAACTCAGGTCTTCCAGACCCGGCAACACACTTGTAAATTTTCTCTGTACTCTTTCAACCATATTTACACCTTTCCTGTAGGTAGGTGACCAAAACTGCACACAATAATCCAAATTAGGCCTCACTAATGTCTTATACAGCTTCGACGTAACATCCCATCTCCTGTACTCCATACATTGACATATGAAGGCCAATGTGTCAAAAGCTTTCTTTATGACTTTATTACCTGTGATAGCACTTTCAATGAATTATGGACCTGTATTTCCAGATTCCTTTGTTCTACCGCATGCCTCAATGCCCCACCGTTCACTGTGTAAGACCTACTTTGGTTGGCCCTACTGCAGAGGAACATCTCACACTTGTCTGCGTTAAATTCTACCTGCCATTTTCAGCCCATTTTTCCAGATCCCTCTGCAAGCCGCGGTAGCGTTCCCCAACGCCTCCAGTCTTGGTGCTGATCCAGTTAAATCAATTATTATCCAGATCATTGATACAGGTGACAAACAAGAAAGGGCCCAGCACCAATCCCTGTGGCACACCACCAGTCACAGGCTCCAGTCAGAGAGGCAACCATCTACTCTCTGGCTCCTCCTACAAAGCCAATTTTTGTCAGATTTACTATCTCATCTTGAATGCTGAGTAGCCGAACCTTCTTGACCGACCTTCCATGTGGGACCTTGACAAATGCCTTGCTGAGGTCCCTGTGACAACATCCAGTGCCTTGCCCTTCCTCAGGAAACTCTATAAGTTTGGTTAGACATGCCCTACCACGCACAAAGCCATGCTGACAATCCCTGGTCAATCCATGTCTTAACCAATACTTATATATCTGGTCCCTCAGAATACCTTCCAATAACTTTCCCACTACTGATGTCAGACTCACTGACCTATGATTTTCTGGTTTCTATTTAGAGCCTTTCTTAAGCAGCAGAACAACATTGGCTATCCTCCAATCCTCTGGTACCTCTCCCGTTGCTAGAGATTATTAAAATATCTCTACTAGGGCCCTGGCAATTTCTATACTTGCATCCCACAGGGTCCAAGAGAGCACCTTATCAGGTCCTGGGAAATTATCCACACTAACTTGCCTAAAGTCAGCAGTCCTCCTCTGTAATCTGTACAGAGTCCATGAAGTTGATGCTGCTTTGCCTCCTTTCTATAGACTCTGTATCCATCTCCTGAATAAATGCAGGTGCAAAAAATTCATTTCAGATCTCTGCAGTCTCTTTTAGGTCTACACATGGATTACCAAGCTGATCTTCCAGAGGACCAATTTCAATCCTTTTGCTCATATCTGCAGAATCCCTTAGGATCCTCATTCGCCTTGTGCGCTAGGGCAACCTCGTGCCTTCTTCTAGCCCCCAAGTGTTCTCTTGCATTTCTTATACTCTAAAAGTACCTCAATTGCACCTGCCTGCCTGTACCTCCTATCTCTTAACCAGGGGCTCAATATCTCTTAAAAACCAAGCTTCTCTACACCTGTTATCTTTACCTTTTATTCTGACAGGCACATACAAACTTTGTACTCTCAAAATTTTACTTTCAAAGGCCTCATTTTCCAAGTAGACCTTTGCCAGAAAACAGCCTGTCTCAATCCAAACTTGCCAGATCCTTTCTGATGCTCAGTTAACTCAGTTAAACAGTTAACTGATTAATCCATCGGTATTTGTAGTGTACGTATATGAGAATACGCAGTGGATTCCAGTTAATCAGGACACATCGGGACCAGTACATTTTGGCCTAATTAAATGGCTGCTCCAATTAACTGTAGTTTCACAGAAATAGTTCAAAAGGTGAAACAAAGACAAACGATGTATTTAAATGAAATACCAAACAAATTAGAATACTACAGTACTATAAGATAGATAGATAGATAGATAGATACTTTATTCATCCCCATGGGGAAATTCAACTTTTTTTCCAATGTCCCATACACTTGTTGTAGCAAAACTACTTACATACAATACTTAACTCAGTAAAAAATATGATATGCATCTAAATCACTATCTCAAAAAGCATTAATAATAGCTTTTAAAAAGTTCTTAAGTCCTGGTGGTAGAATTGTAAAGCCTAATGGCATTGGGGAGTATTGACCTCTTCATCCTGTCTGAGGAGCATTGCATCGATAGTAACCTGTCGCTGAAACTGCTTCTCTGTCTCTGGATGGTGCTATGTAGAGGATGTTCAGAGTTATCCATAATTGACCGTAGCCTACTCAGCGCCCTTCGCTCAGCTACCGATGTTAAACTCTCCAGTACTTTGCCCACGACAGAGCCCGCCTTCCTTACCAGCTTATTAAGACGTGAGGCGTCCCTCTTCTTAATGCTTCCTCCCCAACACGCCACCACAAAGAAGAGGGAGCTCTCCACAATTGACCTATAGAACATCTTCAGCATCTCACTACAGACATTGAATGACGCCAACCTTCTTAGGAAGTAAAACCCTGTATTAGTTCTGAATAGCTAACAATGGTGGAATCATCCAGTGTACACAGTAAGTAAAATCAGTGCAGGGACCTCATGTCGGTAACAGACGGCCTTCAGACAAAGCTATGGGTGATTGATCCTATACGATGCTATTGATGATGGCATCCTCCAAGTTTTCACCTCTGCTGCAGCGTTCAAGACGATGACACCTTCAAATTCTTCGCAGTTCCCAACTTGTTGAAGTAGCGAAATCTTTTCATTTTCATTCCCAGCTGCTTCTAGCACATCCAAGACTGAATGCTTGAAACCGCAGTGAGCAAAACAGTTCGGAATAGTCTCATGGCTTATTTCTCACCAAAAATAATGACTGCTCTTTGAACACAAACACACACAACTGATGCTGTTTAAAAACTGTTCTCTCTAAGCACAGTGTAGAGTCTAACTGCTACATAAGTGCATGTGTTGGAGCCTGTTTGGCAAGTCTCCTACCCCACACAAAGCAGCATAGGCTCCCAAAGAGAATCCTGGCAATTGTATCGATCACTTTTCCATTCTTTAAGAGTTCTCAAAGAAAGCGGCAGCCACAATTAACCAATGGGCTAATGAACTAGAATCTCTTCTATGTAAATAGGAGACGGCATGGTAGCGTAGTGGTTAGCAAAATGCATAACAGTACCAATGACCCGTTTAATTCCTGCTGCTGCACGTTCACCCCGTGAGTTTCTTCCAGATGCTCCGGTTTCCTCTCAGAGTCGGAAGATGTACTGTTGGTAGGTTAATCGGTCACTCTAAATTGCCTGGTGACTGGGCTGAGAGTAAAATTGGGGGTGGGGGTTTGTTACTGGGTTAATGGGGGCGCGTGTTATTGGGTAGTACAACTCAAAGCGCCCGTACTGTATGTTGGTCAATATATACAGTGTATATTATATATAGATAGGTAATTGGGGGAGAGTGACAGGAGTGGGGAAGAGGGTGTGTGTACGTGGAGAGGGGGTTGTGGAGATAGGGTGTGTGTGTGTGTGTGTGTGTGTGTGTGTGTGTGTGTGTGTGTGTGTGTGTGTGTGTGTGTGTGTGTGTGTGTGTGTGTGTGTGTGTGTGTGTGTGTGTGTGTGTGTGTGTGTGTGTGGAGTAGCAGAGTTGGTGGGCGGGGAGGGGGATGCAAAAAATGACTGTTGGAGTGGATGAAGCTGTTCCCACAGCTTTGAGTACAGCACAGTAGTGGCCCAAGATGTTCTGCTAAACTTATGAACAACTCAAGGATCCTCCCCCACAGAATCAGTTGTGGATGAATGCAAACGCTGTCGTACTTCGAGCGCCTTGAGAGGCTGGTCAAGGACCACATACTACCACCCGCATTGGACTCTCTACAATTCACCTACCGACACAACTCATCGACAGACGACGCAATAGCCACAGCTCTACACACCGTCCTTACACATCTGGAGAAGGATGCTTTTGTGAGAATGCTGTTCTTGGACTACAGTTCAGCATTCAACAACATAATTCTCTCCAGGCTTGACAAGAAGCTCAGAGACCTCGGCCTTCGCCCTGCCTTGTGCAGCTGGATCCTGGACTTCCTATTAGATCACAGCAGGTTATAAGTGTGGGCTCCCTCACCTCTGCCCCTCAACACAGGCGCCCCTCAGGACTGTGTTCTAAGCCCCCTCCTTTACTCCTTGTATACCCATAACTGTGTCGCCAACCACAGCTCCAATCTGCTAATTAAATTTGCCAACGACACTACACTGATTGGCCTAATCTCAAATAATAATGAGGCAGCCTACAGAAAAGAAGTCAGCACCTGGACACAGTGGTATCAAGAAAACCATCTCTCCCTCAATGTCACAGAAACAAAGGAGCTGGTTGTGGATTACAGGAGGAATGAAGATGGGTTGACCCCATTTGACATCAATGGAAGTGGGGTTGAGAGGGTGAACAGCTTTAAGTTCCTCGGCATAAACATCACCAAGGATTTCACGTGGTCTGTAGTTGTAATGTATCTGTAGTTGTGAACTTCCCACTATTCAGGACATTTACAAAGACAGGTGCGTAAAAAGGGCCCGAAGGATCATTGGGGACCTGAGTCACGCCAACCACAAACTGTTCCAGCTGCTACCAACCGAGAAACAGTACCACAGCATAAAAGCCAGGACCAACAGGTTCTGGAACAGCTTCTTCCACCAGGCCATCATTCATGCTGACACAACCGTATTTCTGTTATACTGACTATCCCATTGTACATAATATTTATTATAAATTACTATAAATTGCACATGCACATTTAGATGGAGACATAACGTAAAGATTTTTACTCCTCATGTATGTGAAGGATGTAAGTAATAAAGTCAATTCAATTCAAAATCTTTGCTCCTTACCATTTATCCAGTGAATAATGTCTGCTTCTTCCACTGCTTCGAACGATGTCAAGGAGGTTGGAGCTGGTGAGATCCTATCTCCATCTTCATTATGTGCCATTACACAGTTCTGTCAGTGTTTCATCAAGGGTATACCATGGGCATGATCAATGATGAGCTACAGTAAAATAAATCACAATTAGATCATAACATGGCAAACACATCATGGTCTGATTCCCGACGCTCTCTATAAGGAGTTTGTACTTTCTGCCCGTGACTACGTGGGTTTCCTCCGGGTGCTCCAGCTTCCTCCTACAGTCCAAAGTTGCAAGTTAAGGTGAGTGAGTTGTGGGAATGCAATGTTGGTAAAGGAAATGTGGTGGCATGTAGTCTTCTCAGCACAAACCTTGCTGATTTGATTTGATTCGAACAACACATTTCACTGTTATGATTCCGTGACAAATAAAACAAATCTTCGAACAAATGCTGAAATGCAGCTGGTGAAGTTGGGTCACCGAGCCGGTTCAGATTCATTAATTTATCACGTGTACATCAAGACATCCTGTGAAATGTGTCATTTGCATCAATGACTAACACAACCTTTGGATGGGTTGGGGGGCAGCCCGCAACGTGGGCAGGAGTCATTTTCAACACATGGAAGGTAATTTTGGTTCTGTAGTTTCATCTTATTTTAAAGTACAAAGCAAATTTGTTAAAATGTACATATATGTCACCATATACAACCCAGGGATCCATTTCTTGTGGGCATACGCAATATGTCTAAAGAATAATAAACATGACAGAATCAGTGGAAGACTGCTCAGGCTGGGTGTTCAACCTGAATGCAGAAGACAACAAACTGCGCAAGTGCAAACGGAAAGAAATCATAATATTAAACAACTAAGCAAGAAATATTGAGAACACGAGATGAAGAGTCCCTGAATGCCAGTCCATAGGTTGGCAGGAACATTTCAATGAGAGGACACGCGAGTTTGAGTGTCGTTATCCCCTTTGATTCATGAGCCTGATGGTTGAGTGGTAATAACTGTTCCCAAACCTGGTGGCATGCGTCCCGAGGCTCCTATACCTACTCTTCCTGATGGCAGCAGAGAGAAGTTATGAAATTTGCTTAAGGACTTAAACCGTACGGATAACAGAAACATTAAGAGATGATGCAGTTACTGGAAACACAGAAAATGCTGGAGGACCTCAGCAGGTCCGGCAACAGGGGATTAAACAGTTAATGCTTCAGGCCAAGGCACTTCATCCCATCCTGATGTAGGGTTTTGACCTAGAATCTCAAACATTCCTGTCCCACCCTTCAAGATGCTGCTTGAACACTGAGTTTGTCCAGCTGATTCTTTGTACCTCGTTGTCTTCTTGGTTCACAGAGCATCTGGATCTGTGGATGAGTTATTACCTGGTGTTGCAACACTATTGATGCCTTTGACACAAAGAAAATATTGGAGTCGGTCAAACCACTCCAAAGATGAAGGGTGAGACTGCACTTAAGAGTATTGTGTTCAATTCTGGTCACCTCATTATAGGAAGGATGTGAAAGCTATGGAGAGGGTGCAAAGAAGATTTATCAGGATGTTGCCTGGCTTGGAGAACAAATCACATGAAGCAAGGTTAGCAGAGCTGGGACTTTTCTCTTTTGAGCGTAGAAGAATGAGAGGGGCTTGATAGAGGTCTACAAGATTATGAGAGGCATAGATAGGGTGGATAGTCAGTACCTGTTTCACATGGCACCAATAGCAAACACCAGCATGCATATGTACAAAATTAAGGGAGGGAAGTTTAGGGGAGACAACAGGGATAAGTTTTTTTTACACAGAGGGGTGAGAGTCCCTGGAATGACTTGCTAGGGATGGTGGTGGAGGCTAAAACATTAGGGGTATTTAAGAGCTTCTTGGACAGGCACATGGATGAAAGAAAAATGGAGGGTTATGGGGTAGTGTGGGTTTAGTAATTTTTTAAAGAATTAAATGGGTCGGCACAACATGGAGGGCTGAAGGGCCTGTACTGTGCTGTAGTGTTCTATGGTTCTAGGAACACGTTGACAGCTGTTGGCGGGCTGTGTTGGTCCCATGGGGTCATTTGCAGGCTGCCCCAGCATGTCCTCAGACTGTGTTGATTGTTGAGACAAACAATGAATTTCACAGCATATTTCGATGTAAATTTAAATAAAGTTAACCTTTAATCTTTATCTTCAGATTCCCAAATCCAATTCATTTACTGAGGTTCTTGGAATGTGGAATGGAACATCGTTGGAATATGGCCGTGGCCTTTAAAGTTTTCTCATGAATCACATAAGCAGGGTTAAAAATTACATCATATTGGTCCAGCGAAGCAGCATCAAATTCCCAAAACTGGGAGACCGTTTCGCTGAACACCCACGGTCTGTCCGCCAGAGAAAGCAGGATCTCCCAGTGGCCACACATTTTAATTCCACCTCCCATTCCCATTCTGATATGTCTATCCATGGCCTCCTCTACTGTCAAGATGAAGCCACACTCAGGTTGGACGAACAACACCTGATATTCCGCCTGGGTAGCCTCCAACCTGATGGCATTAACATTGATTTCTCTAACTTCCGTTAATGTCCCTCCTCCCCTTATTACCCCATCCATTATTAATTAATTAATTATCCTGCTCTTCCTCCCCCCCCCCCCCCGCTTTTTCCTTTTCTCTCTTATTTTCTCTCTGCCCCTCTCACTATCACTCCTTGCCTGCTCTCCATCTCCCTCCGGTGCTCCCCTCCCCCTTTCTTTCTCCCTTGGCCTCCTGTCCCATGATCCTTTCCCTTCTCCAGCTGTGTATCCCTTTTGCCAATCACCTTTCCAACTCTCAGCTTCATCCCTCCCCCTCCTGTCTTCTCCTATCATTTCGGATCTACCCCTCCCCCTCTCAAATCTCTTACTATCTCTTCTTTCAGTTAGTTCTGATGAAGGGTCTCAGCCCGAAACATCGACAGTACTTCTTCCTGTAGATGCTGCCTGGCCTGCTGCTTTCCACCAGCATTTTGTGTGTGTTGCTTGAATTTCTAGCCTCTGTAGATTTCCTCGTGTTCAAATGCCCAAAAGTCTGCTTCTCCACTCTCATCGTAAGCACGGATACACCAGACCGAGTTTCAGGATGCATCCACAGCTTGAGCGAAAAATCACAAGTTGTGAATATCTTGTTGCGCCATGTGGGGAAATTTCTCAGCCACAGTTTTCTTCTTAAACAGCACTTCTTGTTCAAACACATGAAACCGATAAAGATAGCACAAATATTTCAAGTATGCAAAGAGACTTCCTCTTTAGGAAATCATACCCCAACTTAGACAAGCAAATAGCAAAGGAAGCAAATACAGATCTCCAATCACCAACTTTAAGCAACCTTTAGGCTGGTCACAAGATAACTCTGTATTAACAACACAAAGGGAAGCATTAATTGTGTGAAATTCATCAGTTTGAGTTGCCTACCTGTCAAGATTATTCACAGGAATTGCTGACACAGGCAGATACATTAGGGCCATTTAAATAAATCTTAGATAGGCACATGGATAACAGAAAAATGGGAGGCATTGTGGGAGGGAAGGGTTAGATTGATCTTAGAGTGTGGAGCAGACTCAATGGGCCAAATGGCTCAATTCTGCTCCTATATCTTATGATCTTAAAAAATTGACACAACATGGGTTGAAGGGCCTGTATTGTGCTGTAATGTTCAATGTTCTGTTATTTATTCTGAAACAAGACAACAACAGCAAAACTAGTCCCTTTCCTACGCTATTACCCGTCCACCTTCTCTCACACACAGACAGGCCTCCAACCCGAAGATCGTTGCTCCTGGACTCTCAGCCATCAGCCTCCAACCATTCACAAATCATATACTATATTTATTAAGCAGGAAAAAAAATCACGGCACCCCAATTGCAGTAAAGCTTTGTAAACTAGACACACTTCAACATCTTATTAAAACTTGCATTTCTAAGCAGAAACTCAAGCAGACTGCAGAAGGTGAGCAGGAAAATTAAAATGGGCGTTGCGGCATTTCATGCTATCAATCACCTGTTGACATCTTGGTTGCTCTTTGAGTTTTGTCCACTCGCTCCTGACAACTGGAGTCAGTGATCGACAGCTCAGCTCCCTACAGACCAGGAGGCCAAACCTTCACCATACTCTCCGCTTCTTCCTTCGAGTTCACTTCCTCAGGGGCCAATACATGCGTCAGTTTAAACTGTGACTGACAGGAAACTTTTCCGGTTGACAGCCCTTGCATTTGAATCTCAGCTCTTTCCCAATTCTTTTCACTACCGAATTAATCTCTCGTAGCACCGTCTTTCTAGAACAGCCAACCAAGCAGGAATTGCAACTGGGCATGTTAAAGATTAGCTTCATTTGTCCAAATTGCATCGAAACTGACAGTGAAATGCTTCTTTTGCATTGAGAATGTGCTGGGGGCTGTCCACAAGTGACTCCACACTTCCAGCACCAATGTAGCATGCCCACAACTCACTAATCCTAACCCATACGCCTTTGGAATGTGAGGGGAAATAGGGGCATCTGGAAGAAGCTACGTGGTGACGGACTGAACATACAAACTCCTGACAGGACCTGAGCCAGAACTGCTTGCGCTGAGAAGCATTACACTAACTGCTGAACCTATAGACACAAGAGGTTCTACAAGTGCTGGGAATCTAGAGCAATACACGCAAAATACAGAGGAAATCAGCAGGCCAGGCAGGGGAATAAACAGTCGACATTTTGCACAAAGACTCACCCAGGCTTCCAAAATGTTTATACAAATCAAGTCATTGCACAGGAAGCTGTGAGGTAGAATGAGGTAAAACTACACAGAATAAAGTGTAAAGGCTACTGATGACGTGCAGAGCTGGTAAACAATAAAGTGCTAATTCATAATGAGGTGCAGAAGTCTTAGGCTGGCAGGCTGGCTATTTTATATGGTTTCAGATGGTATGGACTCTACAGGGCCCTGATCTCCACATCATCAAGGCTACCTGAGATTGCTGTACCTGGAGAGACAGAAGCAAGCAAGACGGCCAAAGTCTGCTGAAGAACTGTGGCAAGTTCTCCAAGATGCTTGGAGCAACCTATCAGCTGATTTTCTTATCAAATTGCTCGACAGTGTACTTCAGAGAAATGATGCAGTTTCACACACCAAATATTGATTTGATTTATTTTTTAGTGTTTACTACTTATAGCTATTATTCTTGATTACAGAAATTTTTCATTTCAGTATTTTGAAAGCATGCATATGCCTAAAACTTTTACACTGTACTGTGGAATGTGAAGCCCGGAGTTCCTCGTATCGTACAAGTGATTGGTGCAGTAGACCATGGAAGAATGGGAAGAAGATGAGGAACTGGAGGAAGAACGGTGAAGATGTTGGGCAGGTGAGGGGAAAGAAAAGAGGAACCACAGAGATAGGGAAAACATTGGGGGGGGTGGAGAACAGAGGATGGTGCTTACCACATGTTAAGAGTCAGAATATCTACAACATCTTTTATGTAGCCACTGATTCTCACATTTGACTTGACTATACCTCTTCCCACCCTATCATCACACGGAAGCTATTCGCTTCTCTCAGTTCCTGCATCGCTGCCACAACCGTTCTCATGATGAGACTTTCCATTCCAGGACATCTGAGATGTCCTCCTTTCCCAGAAAACAGGCTTTCCCCGGCTATTAATGTAACCCTCAATCCTATCTCCTTCATTTCCTACATGTCATCCCTCACCCTCGACAGAATAGCGGTAGGAGTTGCTTTCGAGCATGATAACATCCGACGGCAGGGCTGATGACAAAATTAGAAAAAGAATTGGGATTACGAAATGCACATTTGAGCAAGATACTAAAGAATAATAGTTTCTCTGGGTACGGAACTCAGAGTGTTGTGGGGCTAAGTTTATTCCACACTAACACATGCAAGTGAATGTTGGACAACATCAAAGCACAATGAGGGAAGACTTGAAGCTGCAGGAATGAGGATTTTGAAAAGAATGATGAAAATGTCGTGGAAGGACAGAGTAACAAATGAGGAAGTGTATCAGAATCTGAATCAGATTTAATATTACTGGCATATGTTCTGAAATTTGCTAACTCTGTGGCAGCAGTACAGTGCAATACAAGATAATATAGGGGAAAATCCGAGTTACAGAATATGAATAAAAATAGTTAAAATAAATAAGTAATGATGAAAAAAGTTGTGAAAAGCTGGAACTTCTGGTATATGTAATGAAGAAACAGAAGCTCAAACATCTTACAGTGACGGGAAAAGTTAATGGAAGAAAATGTCGTGGTCGACATTCTAATCACATTCTACAGGGGTTGTATTGAGAGCATCCTGAGCAGCTGCATCACTGCCTGGTTTGGAAATTGCACCATCTCGGATCGCAAGACCCTGCAGTGGAGAGTGAGGTCAGCTGAGAAGATCATCGGGGTCTCTCTTCCTGCCATCACGGACATTTACACTACACACTGCATCTGCAAAGGAAACAGCATTATGAAGGACCCCATGCACCCGTCATACAATCTCTTCTCCCTCCTGCTGTCTGGGAAAAGGCTTTGAAGCAGTCGGGCTCTCAAGACCAGACTATGTAACAGTTTCTTCCCCCAAGCTATCAGACTCCTCAATACCCGAAGCCTGGACTGACACCTTACTGCCCTACTGACCTGTTTATTATTTATTGTAATGCCGGTACTGTTTTTATGCACTTTATGCAGTCCAGTGTAGGTCTGTAGTCTAGTATAGCTTTCTCTGGTTTTTTTATTACGTAGTTCAGTCTAGTTTTTTGTACTGTGTCATGTAAACCATGGTCCTGAAAAACGTTGTCTCATTTTTACTATGCACTGTACCAGCATTATGGTTGAAATGACAATAAAAGTTGACTTGACTTGACTTGTACGATATTCATGAGTTATGCAGGGGTGTCAAACTCATTTTAGGTCACGGGCCGGATTGAGCAAAATGCAGCTTCATGCGGGCCGGATCAGTCGGACGCGTGCGAACGCAGCTTTCGTTGCCTCCATTTTTTCAGCCTGCTCTCATGTGTCTCAGTCTCTGCTATAACTACAAAGTGTTTCACTTTACAAATTCCATTTCTTATGAAGAAGACTGCCGAATAAACACTAAAAACCCTGAAAACCTGGTACCTGAATAAACTCAGCATTAGCCATATCATACGCCATAGGCGCTTCGATTACTGGGGCCAGCTTTAATAGTAATTAGATATTATCTCACGGGCCAAAGATAATTCCACCGCGGGCCGGATTTGGCCCGCGGGCCTTGAGTTTGACATATATGTATTAAGGGAAGGACAGGCAAAAGTTTTGAAGAGCTTATTAGAATTTCTTAGATTAAAGACAGGTGGAAGACGATGAGCATCTACATCAAATGTCAATGCACATAATGATGATGACAGGACCTGACACCTGATATCCCAAAGCATCCTGCCAATTAAAGACTGGGAAGATTCGAGGCTAAACTCCAGTCTCCAGCTAAGGGCTTCATCACTCAACCAAAACCAAACAAAGTCTGTTTACAATCTTGAGCCGCAAGAGACGGCAGCTGATGGAAATCTGAAACAACACACAAAGGAGCTGGAGGAACTCAGCACGTCAGAATCAGAATCAGGTTTAATATCACTCTCAGATACCATGAAGTTTGTTGTTTTGTGGAGGCAGTACAACGCAGTACACAAAACACTAGGAATTACAATAAGAAATATATTTTTAAAACATTAACTAAGTAGTGGAAAAGATCAAAAAGAGTGAGGCAGTGTTGACAGTTTAGTTCATTGTCCGTTCAGAAGTTTGAAGGCGGGGGGGAAGAAGCCGTTCCTAAAAATGAGAGTGTGTCTCTTCAGGCCCTAATGGCAGCAATGAGAAAAGGGCACGTCCTGGGTGATCACAAACAAGAGAAAATCTGCAGGTGCTGGAAATCCGAGCAACACACACAAAATGCTGGAGGAGCTCAGCAGGCCCAGCAGCATCTATGGAAAAATGCACAGTTGACGTTTCGGGCCGAGACCCTTTGGCAGGACTGGAGAAAAGAAGCTGAGGAGTCAGAGTAAGAAGGTGGGGGAGGGGAGAGAGAACCTCCAGGTGATAGGTGAAACCTGGAGCGGGAGGGGAGAGAGAACCTCCAGGTGATAGGTGAAACCTGGAGGGGGAGGGGAGAGAGAACCTCCAGGTGATAGGTGAAACCTGGAGGGGGAGGGGAGAGAGAACCTCCAGGTGATGGGTGAAACCTGGAGGAGGAGGGGAGAGAGAACCATCACCCAGGACATCACACACAAAACGCTGGAGGAACTCAGCAGGCCAGGCAGCGTCTATGGGAAAAAAGTTGACGTTTCAGGCTGAAGCCCTTTGGCAGGATTCGAGAAAAAAGCTGAGGAGTAGATTTAAAAGGTGTGGCGAGGGGAGAGAAAACCACAAGGTGATTGGGAAGATTAGAAGCCTCCCTCTGGTGCTCCTCCCCCCCCCCTTTTCTTTCTTCCATGACCTTCTGTCTCTTTCACCAACCAACGTCCCAGCTCCTTACTTCATCCCTCCCCCTCCAGGTTTCATCTGTCACCTTGTGGTTTTCTCTCCCTTCGCCACACCTTTTAAATCTACACCTCAGCTTTTTTCTCAAATCCTGCCAAAAGACTTCAGCCCAAAACATCGACTTTTTTCCCATAGACGCTGCCTGGCCTGCTGAGTTCCTCCAGCATTTTGTGTGTGATGTCCTGGGGGATGGTGGTCCTTAATGTCACCTTGTTGAGGCATCACCTTTTGGAAATGTCCTCGGTGGTGGGAGATCTGTGCCCATGATGGAGCTGGCTGACTCTGATCCTGTGCAGCGGCCCCTCCACACCAGACAGTGATGTATCCAGTTAGAATGCTCTCCACAGTACATCTGTAGAAATTTAGTGATAGACCAAGTTTCCCCAACTCCTAACGAAATACAGCCAAAGTTGTGCCTTCTTTGTATTTGCATCAATAGGCTGGTCCTAGGGTAGATGTTCAGAGATGTTGACACCCAGTGACTTGAAAACTGCTCACCCTTTCTTCTGCTGATTCCTCAATGATGGCTGATGTGTGTTTCCTGGAATTCCCCTTCCTGAAGTCCACAATCAAATACTTGGTGTTACTGAACTCAGGACATCCCTCTCGCTTCTTTGTGTGTTTACAATCTTGCCATCAAACCAACAATCTTTGCCCTTCATTTAGACTTTCCAGTTTCATTATAATATCCAACCAAGAGACCTGGTATTCTCATGTATTTCCCCATCAAGTAATTTTGACAATGGCGTGCGTGGGGTGTCCAGTGGGGGGTAGCACCTCTGGTAAAGGCCTTGCTCTGTCCATACTGGGGCAGCTCGCTCACCTTTGGGACCTCACTAGACACTCTGCTCTCAACTATGGCTCCAAGTTGGTGTTTGCATGTGACAGCAGCTACACCCTGGTGTAAAACATCAACAGCCAGGCTAAACCAGGGTAGCTGGTGGACCTCATACCCCAGTGAGAGAGGGACATGCTTGTGAAATCAACTCTGGCCAACTTGGTGAATGAGATCAACAGTGAGATCCAATGGCCATGAACACTAATGGCTTAGAACAGAAAATCCTACAAAAGGTAGTGAATTCAGCCCGATACATCACAACCATTGAACACATCTACATGAAACACTCTCCTAGGAAAGCAGCACCCTTCATCAAATATCCTCAGCACCCGGGCCACGCCCTTTTCTCGTGCTGCCATCTGGTGGAAGGAACAAGTGCCTCAGGACTCGCACCACCAGGATCAAGAACAGTTTCTGCCGCTCAAGAATCAGGCTCTTGAACTAAAGAGGATGACTACACTCATCAGTTGAGATGTTCCCACAACCAATGATCTCATTTTAAGGACTCTTTATCTTGTATTTCATGTTCTCGTTATTTATTGCTATTTATTGATATTTGCATTTGCACAGTTTGTTGTCTTATATGCTCTACTTCATCTTTCATTGATCCTGTTTCTAGTTACTCTTCTATGGATTCGCTGAGTATGCCCACACAAGAAATAATCTCAGGGTTGTATGTGGTGACATATGTGTACACTGATAATAAATTTTAATTTGAACTTTGTACTCAGAACTTTGAAGATGGTTCTGCAATGCTCCGTGGAGAGCGAAGGGTTTGACAAGGCATGAAAGAAGTCATGGTCATCCACTGGAACCAAGGAAGACTCCAGTCTGCAACAAATACTCGTACCACTGGACCCAGACTTCCAAGGGTGAGAGAACGGAACGACCTCAGTGCAACAGCTTTCCACTTTAAAATCTCTCCTGCACGGGTTTTCTGTCATTGTTGGATAGATGGAGAACCAGCAACTTTGATAATAACACTTCTGCGAGATACCCAGTCACAGTACACCAAGTACCATGGTGTAGCTTACATGGACGTTACTGTGCATGACAAATCAGCAATATGAGTAACTGTCCAAGTCAATGAAATGGAACCATGGCAATGAACCAACCCTTGAACATGAGCATCTATCAGTTTACAACTAACACAAAGAACCTAGAAGGAAATGTGGTTCTGCTGTGGCTAGCTGCCATTGCTGTTTTGTCAAACAGAGCAGGAAGCCAGTGACACACACAAACTGCTGGTGGAACGCAGCAGGCCAGGCAGCATCTATAGGAAAAAGCACTGTCGATGTTTCAGGTTGAGGCCCTTCGTCAGGACTAACTGAAAGAAGAGATAGTAAGAGATTTGAAAGCCAGTGGATCAGGAATGAAGGTCCAGAAGCAGACCTGGGAAGGTCAGCCTTCAGAGTAATGTAATGGGTAACATGAAAACAGCTTGCAAAATACTTATAGACTGTAGGTGTGCGAAAAGAAAAAGATGAACAGGGACTATATCGCCATCTGGTACGGAGCAGTCACTGCACCGAATTGGAAAAACCCAGCCAGCTCCATGATGGCCACCAGCCTCCGCAGCATCCACCACATCTTCAAAAGGCAAAGCTCAAAAAGGTGGCATCTACCATTCAGGACCCCCATCACCCAGGACATGCTCCCTTCTCATTAATACCATCAGAGAGCAGGAACGGGGGCCTGAAGACTCACACTCAGTGTTTCAGGAACAGCTTCTTACATTACATCTTACAGCCAGTACATTTTTAAATGGACTATGAACTCTTGCGCATCACCTCACTATTTTTGCTCTCTTTTTGCCCTACTATTTAATTTAGTTTTTAATATATTTGTTATTGTAATTAATGATGTATTGCATTGTACTGTTGCAGCAAAACAAATTTCATGACATATATCAGTGAAAATAAACTTGGTTCTGATTCACACCCCCATAGAATGCCTGGGGAATTACATTTCCTCCTTTTCTATTTTCCAACATGCTTACTGGGTTTCACATGTAATATGCAATAAATTCGATGGTAGTTAAGGTGCTATTAACATTTGATTAACACTTATCCTTGCAAGCGGAACAAGTGCTACACCTGTCCCATAAACCTCCTCCCTCAATACTACTCAGGGCCCCAAAAAGTTCTTCCAGGTGAGGCGACACTTCACCTGTGAGTCTGTTGGGGTCATATACTGCGTGTGGCCTCCTATATATCAGTGAGACCCGGCATAGAATGAGAGACTGCTTCACCGAGCACCTACGCTCAAATGCCAGAAAAAGCAGGATCTCCCAGTGGCCACTTCCCATTCCCATTCTGATATGTCAATCCAAAGCCTCCTCCTCGGTCACGATGAGGCTACACTCAGTTTGGAGGAACAACACCTATGTTCCATTTGGGTAGCCTCCAATGTGATGGCATGAAAATCGATTTCTAAGTTCTAGTAATGCCCCCCCCTCACCATTTCCCTCTCTCACCTTATCTCCTTCCCTGCCCATTACCTCCCTCTGGTGCTCCTCCCCCCCTTTTCTTTCTTCCATGGCCCTCTGTCCTCTCCTATCAGACTCCCCCATCTCCAGCCCTGTATCTCTTTCACCAATCAACTTCCCAGCTCTTTACTTCACCCCTCCACCCTCCGGGTTTCACCTATCACCGTGTGGGTCTTTCTCCCCTCCCCCCACTTTCTTACTCCGGCTTCTCATCTTTTTTTTTTACCCCAGTCCTGATAAAGGGTCTTCGCCAAAATGTCGACTGCACTCTTTTCCATAGATGCTGCCTGGCCTGCTGAGTTCCTCCAGCATTTTGTGCTTTGCTTTGATTTCCAGCATCTGCAGATTCTCTCTTGTTTATAAAGAATGGTTACCGTGCCACGTATTTATAGTTCAGGGTAGAAAGCAGAATTTTGAAACCTATGAAGGGATGAACCCAATTTTGCTATTGATTCTTAAGTTGAGTGACGGCGAGTTCCGAGAAAGCCAAGAAATACCAAGTAGATGAAATGAACGGGCAAGAATGTAGATGACACGTAAGGTATTTATTTTTCCAGAAAAATAGTAGAAAGGTGATTTTTTTTAATTTGAAATGGCGAGAGATTCAGTAAGAGGTTATTGATTTTGGCATGAGATTTAATCACGTCCTTTGTATACAACTAGGGGAATTAACGCGAAGGTACCACAAGCTAAGCTCTCAAAAAGGATGACGTGGTAGTTACACGACTTGCATTCTGCCAGCCAACTAGGGGTTAAGGAAGACCCTAGAAATGTCACTTAATAGGCCTACGAGAGGCTTTACGACGTGATGATAGTTACATCCTGAAAGTGGTTCACTGCTTTACTGGGGAAATCCCGGCAGCTGTTGTAACAACCACTATAAGGTGCAAACTCACGGCCATTTAGATAGAGCAGTTAATGGTTATCAGCGGCTATGCTTCATTCCCTCCTAAACTTCATAGATTACAGGACCACTCACCCCCATCGCGGCTGATCGTCACTTCGTACAGATTACTTCCCTCGGAGATTGTACAAACGGCGCGGTGCAGCCGAACTTCACCATCCCCACTGATCCCGCCTCCCTTCCCGCACGTCAATCACGCTACCGGACTGTCGAGGCGGAGCCTCTGTGGATTGACGTGCGGCATCGGCTCTCGATTGGCTCAAATGCCATGTCAGTTCACGGGACGCAAAGCCTGGTTGAATGGAAAGACTAACGGGCTGGTGGAGAGACGCGGCGGCCGCCAATTCTTTTGCGCTTATTGGTTGCTAGCCTCGCGGGCAGGAGGATTAGCGGGGCATTCTGCCAGTTGATTGGCTGAGCATGGTGCCAGTCGAACACATTCTGCCAGTTGATTGGCTGAGCATGGTGCCAGTCGAACGCGTGGAGCCGGGTCTCTGCGTGAGTACATGTTGCATTGTTCTCGTGCAATATTCGGGAATGGGTTGATAGATAGATAGATAGATAGATACTTTATTCATCCCCATGGGGAAATTCAACATTTTTTCCAATGTCCCATACACTTGTTGTAGCAAAAACTCATTATATACAATACTTAACTCAGTAATAATATGATATGCATCTAAATCACTAACTCAAAAAGCATTAATAATAGCTTTAAAAAAAGTTCTTAAGTCCTGGCAGTTGAATTGTAAAGCCTAATGGCATTGGGGAGTATTGACCTCTTCATCCTGTCTGAGGAGCATTGCATCGACAGTAACCTGTCGCTGAAACTGCTTCTCTGTCTCTGGATGGTGCTATGTACAGGATGTTCAGGGTTTTCCATAATTGACCGTAGCCTACTCAGCGCCCTTCGCTCAGCTACCGATGTTAAACTCTCCAGTACTTTGCCCACGACAGAGCCCGCCTTCCTTATCAGCTTATTAAGACATGAGGCGTCCTTCTTCTTTTAATGCTTTTTGAGTTAGTGATTTAGATGCATATCATATTATTACTGAGTTAAGTATTGTATGTAAGGAGTTTTTGCTACAACAAGTGTATGGGACATTGGAAAAAATGTTGAATTTCCCCATGGGGATGAATAAAGTATCTATCTATCTATCTAATGCTTCCTCCCCAACACGCCACCACAAAGAAGAGGGCGCTCTCAACAACTGACCTATAGAACATCTTCAGCATCTCACTGCAGGCATTGAATGACGCCAACCTTCTAAGGAAGTACAGTCGACTCTGTGCCTTCCTGCACAAGGCATCTGTGTTGGCAGTCCAGTCTAGCTTCTCGTCCAACTGTACTCCCAGATACTTGTAGGTCTTAACCTGCTCCACACATTCTCCATTAATGATCACTGGCTCCATATGAGGCCTAGATCTCCTAAAGTCCACCACCATCTCCTTGGTCTTGGTGACATTGAGACGCAGGTAGTTTGAGTTGCACCATATCACAAAGTCCTGTATCAGTTTCCTATACTCCTCCTCCTGTCCATTCCTGACACACCCCACTATGGCCGTGTCATCAGCGAACTTCTGCACATGGCAGGACTCCGAGTTGTGTGGACGTGTGTGCATGAAAAGTCCATGGCCATCATTTTGAAGGTATCTATTTGGAGGTCTGTGCAAATCTGGAAGTTGAGGACTGACGGTCAAACCCTTGATCGGCGTCCTAAGGTGCAGTCCAAAGTTGAGGGCCAATGTCTGAGCGTCAAGGACAAGGTCTGGAGGATCGGAGGTAGTCAGGTGGGGGTGGTAAAGATCTGGGGAGTTCATTGGTGAAAGAGATACTGGGCTGGAAAAGGGCAAGTCTGATAAGAGAGGGCAGAAGGCCGTGGAAGAAAGAAAAGGGGGAAGGAGCATCTGTGTGGTTTCCAAACAGGACATATTACAGGACATATTCCATGGGTGTGAAGCCATTTTTACCAACAGAAATATGTTTCCAGAATCAGAGGCCATTCAAACACAAGCAATTCTGCGGTTGCTGGGAATACACACAAAATGCTGGAGGAACTTAGCAGGTCAAGTGGACACTATGGAAATAAATACAGTCGACGTTTCGGGTATTCTGCATCAGTAACCACTTAATCTGTTTTAACCCCTTTGGCAAGCCGAACGGGTGTTCCTACACCGCATCCCTCACTACCATTCAGGGACCCAAACAGTCCTTCCAGATGAGACAGTCCTTCAACTGTGAGTCTGTTGAGGTCATATGCTGTGTCCGATGCTCCGGGTGTGGCCTCCTGCGCATCGGTGAGTGCCGACGTAGATTGGGAGAATGCTTCGCCAAGCACCCACGCTCAGTCCGCCAGAAGAATCGGGTTCTCCCAGTGGCCACCCATTTTAATTCCACAATCCATTCCCATTCCGACATGTCTGCCCATGGTCTTCCCTGCTGTCGCCATGAGACCATGCTCAGTTTGGAGGCACAACACCTATATTCCGTTTAGGTAGCCTCCAACCTGATGGCAAGAACATATATTTCTCAAAGTTCTAGTAATGCCCCCCCCCCCCCTCACCATTCCCGTCCCCTTTTCCCTCTCTCACTTTATCTCCTTCCCTGCCCATAGCCTCCCTCTGGTGCTCCTTCCCCCTTTTCTTTCTTCCACGGCCTTCTGCCCTCTCTTATCAGACTTGCCCTTTTCCAGCCCAGTATCTCTTTCACCAATGAACTCCCCAGATCTTTACCACCCCCACCTGACTACCTCCGATCCTCCAGACCTTGTCCTTGACGCTCAGACATTGGCCCTCAACTTTGGACTGCACCTTAGGACGCCGATCAAGGGTTTGACCGTCAGTCCTCAACTTCCAGATTTGCACGGACCTCCAAATAGATACCTTCAAAATGATGGCCATGGACTTTTCATGCAGACCCAGATCTCAGCTGAAGTGCCGGAGGACTGGAGACTGGCAAATGTCGTTCCCTTGTTTAAAAAAGGTAATAGGGAGAAACCAGGGAACTATAGACCAGTGAGTCTTATGTCAGTGGTATGCAAACTACCGGACAGGATTCTTAAGGATAGGATCTATGAACATTTGGAGAAGTACAGTCTACTCATGGATAGTCAACATGGCTTTGTGAAGGGAAGATCGTGCCTCACGAGCCTGATTGAGTTTTTTGAAGAGGTAACAAAAGAAATTGATGAGGGTAGGGCAGTGGATGTGGTCTACATGGACTTTAGCAAAGCATTTGACAAGGTCCCTCATGAGAGACTCATCCAGAAAGTCATGAGGCATGGGATCAGTGGAACCTTGGATAAAAAAATTGGCTTAAAGGAAGAAAGCAGAGGGTAGTTGTGGAAGGAAAGTATTGTGCCTGGAGGTCAGTGACTAGTGGAGTGCCGCAGGGATCCGTCCTGGGACGCCTGCTATTTGTGATTGTTATAAATGACCTGGATGTAGAGGTGGAAGGATGGGTGAGTACGTTTGCAGATGACACAAAGATTGGAGGAGTTGTGGATGGAGCTGTAGGTGGTCGAAGGTTACAAGAGGATATAGACAGGCTGCAGAGTTGGGCAGAAAAATGGCAGATGGAGTTCAATCCGGACAGATGTGAGGTGATGCATTTTGGAAGGGCAAACCAGACTGAGTACAGGATTAATGGACAGTTACTTAAGAGTGTGGATGAACAAAGGGACCTTGGGGTTCAAATCCATACATCCCTCAAGGTCGCTGAACAGGTTGATAGGGTAGTTAAGAAGGCCTATGGGATGCTAGGCTTCATTAACAGGGGGATTGAGTTCAAGAGTAGAGAGGTCATGTTGCAACTCTACAAATCTCCGGTGAGACCGCACTTAGAGTATTGTGTTCAATTCTGGTCACCTCATTATACGAAGGATGTGGAAGTTATGGAGAGGTTGCAGAGGAGATTTACCAAGATGTTGCCTGGTTTGGAGAGCAAGTCATATGAAACAAGGTTAGCAGAGCTGGGACTTTTCTCTTTGGAGTGTAGAAGAATGAAAGGGGACTTGATAGAGGTCTACAAGATTATGAGAGGCATAGATGGGGTGGATAGTCAGTACCTGTTTCCCAGGGCACCAATAGCAAACACCAGAGGGCATATCTATAAAATTAAGGGAAGGAAGTTTAGGGGAGAGACATCAGGGGTAAGTTTTTTACACAGAGGGTTGTGAGTGCCTGGAATGACTTGCCAGGGATGGTGGTGGAGGCTAAAACATTAGGGGTATTTAAGAGCCTCTTGGACGGGCACATGGATGAAAGAAAAATGGAGGGTTATGGGGTAGTGTGAGTTTAGTACTTTTTAAGGATTATATGGGTCGGCACAACATGGAGGGCTGAAGGGCCTGTACTGTGCTGTAGTGTTCTATGGTTCTATTTGGTAGGAATTATGACTGCTCGAATGTCAGGCCCTCTCTCAGCACTCTGGCAGAGAGCCAAGACTAGATACTTCCTCGAGTTCCAGAGTGGCACTCAAAACCACCACTCCTTAGAGTCAGAGGAAACAGCGCGGCCACAGAATCATGGCAAAGGGTCTTTTTTTTGGCCTGAAGCAATTAGAAATCTATGGAACAGAGGACTGTGGAATAGAAGGTAAAACAAATGTGTTAGTTGGTGGTGGAAAATGTAGAGGGCATCGTTTTCTGAATGAAAGGTAAAAGTGGACGTAATGAAGACTCTGCAAGTCATTTGCTAATCAGAGACCAATTCTAAATAAGCACTTTCTGTGATGTATTAGAGAATACTCTGGAGTTATGTGGATATACATTATCAGACACTAATTCAAACACGATCCACTCCTCAGTTGTATTGTAAATGTAATTAAATTCAGAAAAGCTTGCAATTAGCTTTCAGTTCTTATTGTAAATTGCAATCAGTGAATCTAAATTAAACTGGCTCACAGACGAAGAGCTTGCATATGTAACCGCCAAATATTAAGACAATGGGGTTGTGTTAACTGGCTTGTATCAAACCAGGCAACATAGCTAAGGTATTTGCACCATTGTGACTTGAGTGCAAGCCGGCAGACAAAATTGATGTACAAAAGTACATAGTACAATGTAAATTTGTTATCAAAGTATAGAACCCTCAGATTTGTTTTCTTGCAGGCATTCATAGTAAATTAAAGAAACATGATGGAAGCAATGAAAGACCACGCCCAACAGGACAGCAAACAACCGTCATGCAAAAGACTCTGCAAATGCAAAAGAAAAAAAGTAATAATAATAAGCAAATACGCAATAAATATCACGAACGTGAGCTGGAGTCCATAGGTGAGTCATGGGGTGAGTGAAGTTGAGTGAAATTACCCCCTCTGGTTCAAGAGCCTGATGGTTGAAGGGTAATAACTGTCCCTGAACCTGGTTGTGTGAGTCCTGAGGCCTCTGTACCTGCTCTCTGATGGCAGCAGTGAGAAGAAAACATGGCCTGGATGGTGGGGGTTCTTGATGAGCGATGCTACCTTTCTGTGACAACACTCTGCAAAGATGTGCTCAACGGTGGGGCTGCAGGGAGAAAGGACTGTCGAAGGTAGAGGAAGATTGGCCACGTTAACCCAGGGAGAAAGGACTGTCGAAGGTAGAGGAAGATTGGCCACGTTAACCCAGGGAGAAAGGACTGTCGAAGGTAGAGGAAGATTGGCCACGTTAACCCAGGGAGAAAGGACTGTCGAAGGTAGAGGAAGATTGGCCACGTTAACCCAGGGAGAAAGGACTGTCGAAGGTAGAGGAAGATTGGCCACGTTAACCCAGGGAGAAAGGACTGTCGAAGGTAGAGGAAGATTGGCCACGTTAACCCAGGGAGAAAGGACTGTCGAAGGTAGAGGAAGATTGGCCACGTTAACCCAGGGAGAAAGGACTGTCGAAGGTAGAGGAAGATTGGCCACGTTAACCCAGGGAGAAAGGACTGTCGAAGGTAGAGGAAGATTGGCCACGTTAACCCAGGGAGAAAGGACTGTCGAAGGTAGAGGAAGATTGGCCACGTTAACCCAGGGAGAAAGGACTGTCGAAGGTAGAGGAAGATTGGCCACGTTAACCCAGGGAGAAAGGACTGTCGAAGGTAGAGGAAGATTGGCCACGTTAACCCAGGGAGAAAGGACTGTCGAAGGTAGAGGAAGATTGGCCACGTTAACCCAGGGAGAAAGGACTGTCGAAGGTAGAGGAAGATTGGCCACGTTAACCCAGGGAGAAAGGACTGTCGAAGGTAGAGGAAGATTGGCCACGTTAACCCAGGGAGAAAAACTTGGAATACGTTAGCAAGAATGGGTCAGGACAGTGGCAAGTATCAAACGAAGATATCTAGGTTTTGTGAACAGAGAAGAAGATAATTAAAAAAAACAATTTAAATATCATACAAATTAACCTTGATAAATTCTATATCCCCATGCAAAATGGAAATAAAGTCTCTGTAATTTAGCAATAATCTATCAGTTAGGCTGGTTGTCGGAGTCAGAAGTGAATAGAGATTTCAGAAAGGATGTCAGACGTAAGTTTTCAAGTTCAAATTTATTGTCATAACTCTTTATACACAAATACTTTCAAACGAAACAACATTCCTCTGGACCAAGGTGCACAACACAGTACGTATAACTCACATACAACACAAAGGTAATATTACCACAAGTAACTTAACAAATATTAAGAATGATGGGTATGTGGAAGGCACTGCCAAGGGTGGTGGTAATCACAGATATATCAGGGACATTTTGAAGAGCCTCTTAGATAGACACATGGATGATAGAAAAATGGAGGGCTATGAGAGAAGGAAGGGTTTGATTGACCTTAAGAGTAGGTTATAAGGTCAGCACAATATTATGGGCTGAAGGGCCTGCACTGTTCTATATTCTAAATGCAGGAATAAACAATGGTGAAATAAATTCTACTTACTTCAATACTGGCTGTCCGCACAAAGCGTATTTTCCATAATTTTTACCACATAATAAATACAGCAAGTTGTAATGTACACTGCACAAGAACAAGCCAGAGAATAAATATTTGAGTTGATCACAATATAGTCCACAGAGAAGCTGATTCCATTCAGGCCCTGGTGATGAGGGGTCACCCGTGAAGCCCGCCTACATGTTGATGCGGTAATTGTGATGGATTTCGGGCTTGATGTCACACACCAGCGTCAGCAGTCGGCGCAGGACCTTCTCCTTGTTGCGGTGGTGACTGGCCTGCATCGCCTGGATCTTCTGACATGTCAGCTGCTCAACCTCAGCTGCCAGGTTACCCTGGGACCCCATGACCTTGTCCGGAAAGAGCAGAG